>NW_026644828.1:0-83754 GCF_030020395.1 Manis pentadactyla
TCATTTGCAATAACGTGGATGGAGGTAGAGGGTATTATGCTCAGTCAAACAGGCCAGGCGGAGAAATACATGTACCAAATGATTTCACTCATGTGTGGAGTATGATAACAAAGAAAAATTGAAGGAAAAGACAGCAGCAGACTCACAGAACCCGAGAGTGGACTAACAGGTACCAAAGAGAAAGTGACTGGGTAGCGTTTGTGGGAAGGGAGTAATAAGGGCGAGGAAAAAGAATGGGGGCACTAGGATTAGCATGTTTAATGTGTAGGGTGGGGCTCATGGGTAGGGCTGTACAACACAGAGAAGACATGTAGTGATTCTACAGCATCTTAGTACATGCTGACGGACAGCGACTGTAACTGGGATTTGGGGGGGACTTGCTGAAGAGGGTAGACTGGAAAACATAATGTTCTGCATGTGATTGTATATTAATGAGAACAAAGAAAATTTCAAACTGATGTAAGAGCACTGCTCTCAAATATAAGAATAAAAGTACAGGCTTTGAGTGCTCCAATCAAAAGACACAGGGTTAGAAGAACTGATGAAAACTCAAGACCACCTACGTGCTCCCTTTCTGGAGACTCACTTGAGATCCAAGGACACAGACAAACTACAAGCTGAAGGGGCAGGGACAGGTACCCTATACAAGTGAAACTGAGAAACAAACAAACAAATGGATTCTTTTTGAGTCCCCAGAGAGAGTCAGTAGAAAATAGCCCAATCTAGCCACCGTGAATTCTTTTTGTTTTGTTTCAGCAGTGCTCAGGCATAGATTTCGTGGTGCAGCAACTTCCTTCTCATTTCCTCCCACCTCAACAAATGAATTGCTGTAATAATAGGCGTCTGCGCTTTTAAAATCATTGCTTTTTATGATGTTCACGAACGTAAAGAAGTAATAACCATCTAAAGAGGGACGTTTGGACCCTCAAAAAACACTTCAATCCACTACACACTCTTATTTCCCAAATGCTCCTGTCCAGAAATAGGTGTTCCTTTATGTTTGTCCCTCCACCTATCAGCAGTGATCACACCGATGTCCCTCAAACATGGTGGTGTGCAAAGAACCAAGTACACTTTTCTGTCGACAACAGGCCCAGACGAAGGATACTTGTGGTCTTCGGGGATCACTTACTCACTGAATGTGGCTAAATAAAGTCACCAAGTGAGCAGGAAGTATAAGAGGACAGAGGACAGAGATACGGGTTCAAGTCCTTTCACCTCCATTTACTGGTTTTGTAAGCACACGCGGCGGACTCTACCTGAAAGTGTATCGGTGAACACAGTGCTCTCCTTATGGCTTAGCTACCTTGCAAGATTTCTGGAAGCATAATGTAGGAAAGAGACATAAGCTATATTGTTAACTGTTCTGTATGGAAGGATAGATGGGCAGACAAAAAGGTGATTGATTCATAGATAGATAGGTAGACAGACGACAGATGAAAGAAAGATAGATATGTACATAGACCGATAGATTATAGAGATCATAGATAGATGATAGGAAGATAGATAGATAGATAGAAAGGTAGATCCATAGATACATACATACATACTTACATACATAGATACATAGATAGACAGACCGTTAGACAGATAGATACAGATACATATCGATTGACACAAAGCTATTGTTCATAAATAGGAGTTGAATGGTGAATAACATAGCTAATCTACAAACAAAAAGGAAGAATGAAATCCAGTTTAAAATTGCAGTAAGCAGCCTTTAGAAGAAAACAAACACTACCATTTGCAATGACGTGGATGGAGCTAGACGGTAGTACGTTCAGAGAAATAGGCCAGGTGGAGAAAGACAAGTACCAAGTGATTTCACTCATGTGTGGAGTATAACAACAAAGAGAAACTGAAGGAAAAAAAAAGAAGCACTCTCACAGAATCCGAGAGTTGACTAAAAGATAACAAAGGGAAAAAGACTAGGCAGGGTGAGTCTGAAGGGAGGGATAAGTGTGGGGAGAAAGAATAGTGGTAATTGGGATTAGCATGAATAATGCGTGGGGTCGGGTGTGCATGGGGAGTACTGTACAACACAGAGAAGACTAGCAGACATCATATAGCATCTTACTACTCACTGATGGTTAATTACTGTAACGGGTCTGTGGGGGCGGACATGGTGAAGGGATCCACAGCATTCAACTACGCTGATAGCGACTGAAGAGGTTTTTCGGGGGGACTTGGTGAGGAGGGTAGCATAGTAAACATAATGTTTTTCACGTGATTGTAGATTAATGATAAAAAAATTCTTTAAGTGCAATAAATGTACAGCTCTGAATCATCAGAATAAAAGGTCATGCACTGAGTGCTGCAAACAAAAGACACAGGGTTAAAAGAAGGGATAAAAACTCAAGACACCTACATGCTTACTTACAGGAGACTCACTTGAGATCCAAGGACACAGACAAACAACAAGCAGGTGTGTGGACAAGTACCTTACACGAGTGAATCTGAAAAACAAACTATTAAACAAATGGATTGTGTTTGAGTCCCCAGAGACGGTCAGCAGAAAATAGCCCTATCTGTCCACCGTGAATTATTTTTGTTTGCTTTCATCAGTTCCCAGCGATAGATTTAGTGGTGCAGCAGCATACTTCTCATTTTCTCTCACCTCAACAACTGAGTTGCTGTAATAATAAGCATCTGGGCCATTGAAATCAGTGGGTTTTATGATTTCACGACTGAGAAGATCTAATAACCACCTAAAGAGGGAAGTTTGGACACCCAAATAAACACGTCACTCCACAATACACTCTTGGCTCCCAACTGCTCCTGTCTAGAAATTGGTGTTCCTTTCTATTTGAAGCTCCTTCCTATCGGCGGTGATCACGCTGATGTCCTTCAAACATGGTGGTGAGCAAAGCAACAAGTTTACTTTTCTGTCGACAACAGGCCCAGAGGAATGATACTTGTGGTCTTCAGGGAGCACTTAGTCAATGAATGTGGCTAATTACAGACAGCAAATTAGAAGGAGATGAAAGAGGAGAGAGGACAGAGACAAGGGTTCAAGTCCCGACACAACCATTTCCTTGTTTTGTTGGTACACGTGGCCGTCTCGACCTGCAAGTCTCTCGGTGAACCCAGTGCTCTCTCTACAGCCTAGATATTATGCAAGATTTTTGGAAGCATAGTGTAGGAAAGTGATATAGGATATGTGGTTAACAGTTCTGTACACAAGGACAGATGGGCAGACAAAAGTTGATTGATTGATTGATAAATAGATAGACAGACAGATAGATAGATATAGGTACATATCGACTAACACAAAGCTACTGCTCATTACCAGGAGAGCAATGGTGAAAGCACATAGCGAAACTACAAACAAAAAAGAAGAATGAAATCCAGTTTAAAAAGTGCAGTAAGCAGCCATAAGAAGAAAACAAATCCTATCATTTGCAATAACGTGGATGGAGGTAGAGGGTATTATGCTCAGTCAAACAGGCCAGGCGGAGAAATACATGTACCAAATGATTTCACTCATGTGTGGAGTATGATAACAAAGAAAAATTGAAGGAAAAGACAGCAGCAGACTCACAGAACCCGAGAGTGGACTAACAGGTACCAAAGAGAAAGTGACTGGGTAGCGTTTGTGGGAAGGGAGTAATAAGGGCGAGGAAAAAGAATGGGGGCACTAGGATTAGCATGTTTAATGTGTAGGGTGGGGCTCATGGGTAGGGCTGTACAACACAGAGAAGACATGTAGTGATTCTACAGCATCTTAGTACATGCTGACGGACAGCGACTGTAACTGGGATTTGGGGGGGACTTGCTGAAGAGGGTAGACTGGAAAACATAATGTTCTGCATGTGATTGTATATTAATGAGAACAAAGAAAATTTCAAACTGATGTAAGAGCACTGCTCTCAAATATAAGAATAAAAGTACAGGCTTTGAGTGCTCCAATCAAAAGACACAGGGTTAGAAGAACTGATGAAAACTCAAGACCACCTACGTGCTCCCTTTCTGGAGACTCACTTGAGATCCAAGGACACAGACAAACTACAAGCTGAAGGGGCAGGGACAGGTACCCTATACAAGTGAAACTGAGAAACAAACAAACAAATGGATTCTTTTTGAGTCCCCAGAGAGAGTCAGTAGAAAATAGCCCAATCTAGCCACCGTGAATTCTTTTTGTTTTGTTTCAGCAGTGCTCAGGCATAGATTTCGTGGTGCAGCAACTTCCTTCTCATTTCCTCCCACCTCAACAAATGAATTGCTGTAATAATAGGCGTCTGCGCTTTTAAAATCATTGCTTTTTATGATGTTCACGAACGTAAAGAAGTAATAACCATCTAAAGAGGGACGTTTGGACCCTCAAAAAACACTTCAATCCACTACACACTCTTATTTCCCAAATGCTCCTGTCCAGAAATAGGTGTTCCTTTATGTTTGTCCCTCCACCTATCAGCAGTGATCACACCGATGTCCCTCAAACATGGTGGTGTGCAAAGAACCAAGTACACTTTTCTGTCGACAACAGGCCCAGACGAAGGATACTTGTGGTCTTCGGGGATCACTTACTCACTGAATGTGGCTAAATAAAGTCACCAAGTGAGCAGGAAGTATAAGAGGACAGAGGACAGAGATACGGGTTCAAGTCCTTTCACCTCCATTTACTGGTTTTGTAAGCACACGCGGCGGACTCTACCTGAAAGTGTATCGGTGAACACAGTGCTCTCCTTATGGCTTAGCTACCTTGCAAGATTTCTGGAAGCATAATGTAGGAAAGAGACATAAGCTATATTGTTAACTGTTCTGTATGGAAGGATAGATGGGCAGACAAAAAGGTGATTGATTCATAGATAGATAGGTAGACAGACGACAGATGAAAGAAAGATAGATATGTACATAGACCGATAGATTATAGAGATCATAGATAGATGATAGGAAGATAGATAGATAGATAGAAAGGTAGATCCATAGATACATACATACATACTTACATACATAGATACATAGATAGACAGACCGTTAGACAGATAGATACAGATACATATCGATTGACACAAAGCTATTGTTCATAAATAGGAGTTGAATGGTGAATAACATAGCTAATCTACAAACAAAAAGGAAGAATGAAATCCAGTTTAAAATTGCAGTAAGCAGCCTTTAGAAGAAAACAAACACTACCATTTGCAATGACGTGGATGGAGCTAGACGGTAGTACGTTCAGAGAAATAGGCCAGGTGGAGAAAGACAAGTACCAAGTGATTTCACTCATGTGTGGAGTATAACAACAAAGAGAAACTGAAGGAAAAAAAAAGAAGCACTCTCACAGAATCCGAGAGTTGACTAAAAGATAACAAAGGGAAAAAGACTAGGCAGGGTGAGTCTGAAGGGAGGGATAAGTGTGGGGAGAAAGAATAGTGGTAATTGGGATTAGCATGAATAATGCGTGGGGTCGGGTGTGCATGGGGAGTACTGTACAACACAGAGAAGACTAGCAGACATCATATAGCATCTTACTACTCACTGATGGTTAATTACTGTAACGGGTCTGTGGGGGCGGACATGGTGAAGGGATCCACAGCATTCAACTACGCTGATAGCGACTGAAGAGGTTTTTCGGGGGGACTTGGTGAGGAGGGTAGCATAGTAAACATAATGTTTTTCACGTGATTGTAGATTAATGATAAAAAAATTCTTTAAGTGCAATAAATGTACAGCTCTGAATCATCAGAATAAAAGGTCATGCACTGAGTGCTGCAAACAAAAGACACAGGGTTAAAAGAAGGGATAAAAACTCAAGACACCTACATGCTTACTTACAGGAGACTCACTTGAGATCCAAGGACACAGACAAACAACAAGCAGGTGTGTGGACAAGTACCTTACACGAGTGAATCTGAAAAACAAACTATTAAACAAATGGATTGTGTTTGAGTCCCCAGAGACGGTCAGCAGAAAATAGCCCTATCTGTCCACCGTGAATTATTTTTGTTTGCTTTCATCAGTTCCCAGCGATAGATTTAGTGGTGCAGCAGCATACTTCTCATTTTCTCTCACCTCAACAACTGAGTTGCTGTAATAATAAGCATCTGGGCCATTGAAATCAGTGGGTTTTATGATTTCACGACTGAGAAGATCTAATAACCACCTAAAGAGGGAAGTTTGGACACCCAAATAAACACGTCACTCCACAATACACTCTTGGCTCCCAACTGCTCCTGTCTAGAAATTGGTGTTCCTTTCTATTTGAAGCTCCTTCCTATCGGCGGTGATCACGCTGATGTCCTTCAAACATGGTGGTGAGCAAAGCAACAAGTTTACTTTTCTGTCGACAACAGGCCCAGAGGAATGATACTTGTGGTCTTCAGGGAGCACTTAGTCAATGAATGTGGCTAATTACAGACAGCAAATTAGAAGGAGATGAAAGAGGAGAGAGGACAGAGACAAGGGTTCAAGTCCCGACACAACCATTTCCTTGTTTTGTTGGTACACGTGGCCGTCTCGACCTGCAAGTCTCTCGGTGAACCCAGTGCTCTCTCTACAGCCTAGATATTATGCAAGATTTTTGGAAGCATAGTGTAGGAAAGTGATATAGGATATGTGGTTAACAGTTCTGTACACAAGGACAGATGGGCAGACAAAAGTTGATTGATTGATTGATAAATAGATAGACAGACAGATAGATAGATATAGGTACATATCGACTAACACAAAGCTACTGCTCATTACCAGGAGAGCAATGGTGAAAGCACATAGCGAAACTACAAACAAAAAAGAAGAATGAAATCCAGTTTAAAAAGTGCAGTAAGCAGCCATAAGAAGAAAACAAATCCTATCATTTGCAATAACGTGGATGGAGGTAGAGGGTATTATGCTCAGTCAAACAGGCCAGGCGGAGAAATACATGTACCAAATGATTTCACTCATGTGTGGAGTATGATAACAAAGAAAAATTGAAGGAAAAGACAGCAGCAGACTCACAGAACCCGAGAGTGGACTAACAGGTACCAAAGAGAAAGTGACTGGGTAGCGTTTGTGGGAAGGGAGTAATAAGGGCGAGGAAAAAGAATGGGGGCACTAGGATTAGCATGTTTAATGTGTAGGGTGGGGCTCATGGGTAGGGCTGTACAACACAGAGAAGACATGTAGTGATTCTACAGCATCTTAGTACATGCTGACGGACAGCGACTGTAACTGGGATTTGGGGGGGACTTGCTGAAGAGGGTAGACTGGAAAACATAATGTTCTGCATGTGATTGTATATTAATGAGAACAAAGAAAATTTCAAACTGATGTAAGAGCACTGCTCTCAAATATAAGAATAAAAGTACAGGCTTTGAGTGCTCCAATCAAAAGACACAGGGTTAGAAGAACTGATGAAAACTCAAGACCACCTACGTGCTCCCTTTCTGGAGACTCACTTGAGATCCAAGGACACAGACAAACTACAAGCTGAAGGGGCAGGGACAGGTACCCTATACAAGTGAAACTGAGAAACAAACAAACAAATGGATTCTTTTTGAGTCCCCAGAGAGAGTCAGTAGAAAATAGCCCAATCTAGCCACCGTGAATTCTTTTTGTTTTGTTTCAGCAGTGCTCAGGCATAGATTTCGTGGTGCAGCAACTTCCTTCTCATTTCCTCCCACCTCAACAAATGAATTGCTGTAATAATAGGCGTCTGCGCTTTTAAAATCATTGCTTTTTATGATGTTCACGAACGTAAAGAAGTAATAACCATCTAAAGAGGGACGTTTGGACCCTCAAAAAACACTTCAATCCACTACACACTCTTATTTCCCAAATGCTCCTGTCCAGAAATAGGTGTTCCTTTATGTTTGTCCCTCCACCTATCAGCAGTGATCACACCGATGTCCCTCAAACATGGTGGTGTGCAAAGAACCAAGTACACTTTTCTGTCGACAACAGGCCCAGACGAAGGATACTTGTGGTCTTCGGGGATCACTTACTCACTGAATGTGGCTAAATAAAGTCACCAAGTGAGCAGGAAGTATAAGAGGACAGAGGACAGAGATACGGGTTCAAGTCCTTTCACCTCCATTTACTGGTTTTGTAAGCACACGC
The DNA here is from genome assembly GCF_030020395.1 of Manis pentadactyla. Classification (NCBI taxonomy): domain Eukaryota; kingdom Metazoa; phylum Chordata; class Mammalia; order Pholidota; family Manidae; genus Manis; species Manis pentadactyla. Next base: position 8,038 of record NW_026644828.1, read on the forward strand.
GGCGGACTCTACCTGAAAGTGTATCGGTGAACACAGTGCTCTCCTTATGGCTTAGCTACCTTGCAAGATTTCTGGAAGCATAATGTAGGAAAGAGACATAAGCTATATTGTTAACTGTTCTGTATGGAAGGATAGATGGGCAGACAAAAAGGTGATTGATTCATAGATAGATAGGTAGACAGACGACAGATGAAAGAAAGATAGATATGTACATAGACCGATAGATTATAGAGATCATAGATAGATGATAGGAAGATAGATAGATAGATAGAAAGGTAGATCCATAGATACATACATACATACTTACATACATAGATACATAGATAGACAGACCGTTAGACAGATAGATACAGATACATATCGATTGACACAAAGCTATTGTTCATAAATAGGAGTTGAATGGTGAATAACATAGCTAATCTACAAACAAAAAGGAAGAATGAAATCCAGTTTAAAATTGCAGTAAGCAGCCTTTAGAAGAAAACAAACACTACCATTTGCAATGACGTGGATGGAGCTAGACGGTAGTACGTTCAGAGAAATAGGCCAGGTGGAGAAAGACAAGTACCAAGTGATTTCACTCATGTGTGGAGTATAACAACAAAGAGAAACTGAAGGAAAAAAAAAGAAGCACTCTCACAGAATCCGAGAGTTGACTAAAAGATAACAAAGGGAAAAAGACTAGGCAGGGTGAGTCTGAAGGGAGGGATAAGTGTGGGGAGAAAGAATAGTGGTAATTGGGATTAGCATGAATAATGCGTGGGGTCGGGTGTGCATGGGGAGTACTGTACAACACAGAGAAGACTAGCAGACATCATATAGCATCTTACTACTCACTGATGGTTAATTACTGTAACGGGTCTGTGGGGGCGGACATGGTGAAGGGATCCACAGCATTCAACTACGCTGATAGCGACTGAAGAGGTTTTTCGGGGGGACTTGGTGAGGAGGGTAGCATAGTAAACATAATGTTTTTCACGTGATTGTAGATTAATGATAAAAAAATTCTTTAAGTGCAATAAATGTACAGCTCTGAATCATCAGAATAAAAGGTCATGCACTGAGTGCTGCAAACAAAAGACACAGGGTTAAAAGAAGGGATAAAAACTCAAGACACCTACATGCTTACTTACAGGAGACTCACTTGAGATCCAAGGACACAGACAAACAACAAGCAGGTGTGTGGACAAGTACCTTACACGAGTGAATCTGAAAAACAAACTATTAAACAAATGGATTGTGTTTGAGTCCCCAGAGACGGTCAGCAGAAAATAGCCCTATCTGTCCACCGTGAATTATTTTTGTTTGCTTTCATCAGTTCCCAGCGATAGATTTAGTGGTGCAGCAGCATACTTCTCATTTTCTCTCACCTCAACAACTGAGTTGCTGTAATAATAAGCATCTGGGCCATTGAAATCAGTGGGTTTTATGATTTCACGACTGAGAAGATCTAATAACCACCTAAAGAGGGAAGTTTGGACACCCAAATAAACACGTCACTCCACAATACACTCTTGGCTCCCAACTGCTCCTGTCTAGAAATTGGTGTTCCTTTCTATTTGAAGCTCCTTCCTATCGGCGGTGATCACGCTGATGTCCTTCAAACATGGTGGTGAGCAAAGCAACAAGTTTACTTTTCTGTCGACAACAGGCCCAGAGGAATGATACTTGTGGTCTTCAGGGAGCACTTAGTCAATGAATGTGGCTAATTACAGACAGCAAATTAGAAGGAGATGAAAGAGGAGAGAGGACAGAGACAAGGGTTCAAGTCCCGACACAACCATTTCCTTGTTTTGTTGGTACACGTGGCCGTCTCGACCTGCAAGTCTCTCGGTGAACCCAGTGCTCTCTCTACAGCCTAGATATTATGCAAGATTTTTGGAAGCATAGTGTAGGAAAGTGATATAGGATATGTGGTTAACAGTTCTGTACACAAGGACAGATGGGCAGACAAAAGTTGATTGATTGATTGATAAATAGATAGACAGACAGATAGATAGATATAGGTACATATCGACTAACACAAAGCTACTGCTCATTACCAGGAGAGCAATGGTGAAAGCACATAGCGAAACTACAAACAAAAAAGAAGAATGAAATCCAGTTTAAAAAGTGCAGTAAGCAGCCATAAGAAGAAAACAAATCCTATCATTTGCAATAACGTGGATGGAGGTAGAGGGTATTATGCTCAGTCAAACAGGCCAGGCGGAGAAATACATGTACCAAATGATTTCACTCATGTGTGGAGTATGATAACAAAGAAAAATTGAAGGAAAAGACAGCAGCAGACTCACAGAACCCGAGAGTGGACTAACAGGTACCAAAGAGAAAGTGACTGGGTAGCGTTTGTGGGAAGGGAGTAATAAGGGCGAGGAAAAAGAATGGGGGCACTAGGATTAGCATGTTTAATGTGTAGGGTGGGGCTCATGGGTAGGGCTGTACAACACAGAGAAGACATGTAGTGATTCTACAGCATCTTAGTACATGCTGACGGACAGCGACTGTAACTGGGATTTGGGGGGGACTTGCTGAAGAGGGTAGACTGGAAAACATAATGTTCTGCATGTGATTGTATATTAATGAGAACAAAGAAAATTTCAAACTGATGTAAGAGCACTGCTCTCAAATATAAGAATAAAAGTACAGGCTTTGAGTGCTCCAATCAAAAGACACAGGGTTAGAAGAACTGATGAAAACTCAAGACCACCTACGTGCTCCCTTTCTGGAGACTCACTTGAGATCCAAGGACACAGACAAACTACAAGCTGAAGGGGCAGGGACAGGTACCCTATACAAGTGAAACTGAGAAACAAACAAACAAATGGATTCTTTTTGAGTCCCCAGAGAGAGTCAGTAGAAAATAGCCCAATCTAGCCACCGTGAATTCTTTTTGTTTTGTTTCAGCAGTGCTCAGGCATAGATTTCGTGGTGCAGCAACTTCCTTCTCATTTCCTCCCACCTCAACAAATGAATTGCTGTAATAATAGGCGTCTGCGCTTTTAAAATCATTGCTTTTTATGATGTTCACGAACGTAAAGAAGTAATAACCATCTAAAGAGGGACGTTTGGACCCTCAAAAAACACTTCAATCCACTACACACTCTTATTTCCCAAATGCTCCTGTCCAGAAATAGGTGTTCCTTTATGTTTGTCCCTCCACCTATCAGCAGTGATCACACCGATGTCCCTCAAACATGGTGGTGTGCAAAGAACCAAGTACACTTTTCTGTCGACAACAGGCCCAGACGAAGGATACTTGTGGTCTTCGGGGATCACTTACTCACTGAATGTGGCTAAATAAAGTCACCAAGTGAGCAGGAAGTATAAGAGGACAGAGGACAGAGATACGGGTTCAAGTCCTTTCACCTCCATTTACTGGTTTTGTAAGCACACGCGGCGGACTCTACCTGAAAGTGTATCGGTGAACACAGTGCTCTCCTTATGGCTTAGCTACCTTGCAAGATTTCTGGAAGCATAATGTAGGAAAGAGACATAAGCTATATTGTTAACTGTTCTGTATGGAAGGATAGATGGGCAGACAAAAAGGTGATTGATTCATAGATAGATAGGTAGACAGACGACAGATGAAAGAAAGATAGATATGTACATAGACCGATAGATTATAGAGATCATAGATAGATGATAGGAAGATAGATAGATAGATAGAAAGGTAGATCCATAGATACATACATACATACTTACATACATAGATACATAGATAGACAGACCGTTAGACAGATAGATACAGATACATATCAATTGACACAAAGCTATTGTTCATAAATAGGAGTTGAATGGTGAATAACATAGCTAATCTACAAACAAAAAGGAAGAATGAAATCCAGTTTAAAATTGCAGTAAGCAGCCTTTAGAAGAAAACAAACACTACCATTTGCAATGACGTGGATGGAGCTAGACGGTAGTACGTTCAGAGAAATAGGCCAGGTGGAGAAAGACAAGTACCAAGTGATTTCACTCATGTGTGGAGTATAACAACAAAGAGAAACTGAAGGAAAAAAAAAGAAGCACTCTCACAGAATCCGAGAGTTGACTAAAAGATAACAAAGGGAAAAAGACTAGGCAGGGTGAGTCTGAAGGGAGGGATAAGTGTGGGGAGAAAGAATAGTGGTAATTGGGATTAGCATGAATAATGCGTGGGGTCGGGTGTGCATGGGGAGTACTGTACAACACAGAGAAGACTAGCAGACATCATATAGCATCTTACTACTCACTGATGGTTAATTACTGTAACGGGTCTGTGGGGGCGGACATGGTGAAGGGATCCACAGCATTCAACTACGCTGATAGCGACTGAAGAGGTTTTTCGGGGGGACTTGGTGAGGAGGGTAGCATAGTAAACATAATGTTTTTCACGTGATTGTAGATTAATGATAAAAAAATTCTTTAAGTGCAATAAATGTACAGCTCTGAATCATCAGAATAAAAGGTCATGCACTGAGTGCTGCAAACAAAAGACACAGGGTTAAAAGAAGGGATAAAAACTCAAGACACCTACATGCTTACTTACAGGAGACTCACTTGAGATCCAAGGACACAGACAAACAACAAGCAGGTGTGTGGACAAGTACCTTACACGAGTGAATCTGAAAAACAAACTATTAAACAAATGGATTGTGTTTGAGTCCCCAGAGACGGTCAGCAGAAAATAGCCCTATCTGTCCACCGTGAATTATTTTTGTTTGCTTTCATCAGTTCCCAGCGATAGATTTAGTGGTGCAGCAGCATACTTCTCATTTTCTCTCACCTCAACAACTGAGTTGCTGTAATAATAAGCATCTGGGCCATTGAAATCAGTGGGTTTTATGATTTCACGACTGAGAAGATCTAATAACCACCTAAAGAGGGAAGTTTGGACACCCAAATAAACACGTCACTCCACAATACACTCTTGGCTCCCAACTGCTCCTGTCTAGAAATTGGTGTTCCTTTCTATTTGAAGCTCCTTCCTATCGGCGGTGATCACGCTGATGTCCTTCAAACATGGTGGTGAGCAAAGCAACAAGTTTACTTTTCTGTCGACAACAGGCCCAGAGGAATGATACTTGTGGTCTTCAGGGAGCACTTAGTCAATGAATGTGGCTAATTACAGACAGCAAATTAGAAGGAGATGAAAGAGGAGAGAGGACAGAGACAAGGGTTCAAGTCCCGACACAACCATTTCCTTGTTTTGTTGGTACACGTGGCCGTCTCGACCTGCAAGTCTCTCGGTGAACCCAGTGCTCTCTCTACAGCCTAGATATTATGCAAGATTTTTGGAAGCATAGTGTAGGAAAGTGATATAGGATATGTGGTTAACAGTTCTGTACACAAGGACAGATGGGCAGACAAAAGTTGATTGATTGATTGATAAATAGATAGACAGACAGATAGATAGATATAGGTACATATCGACTAACACAAAGCTACTGCTCATTACCAGGAGAGCAATGGTGAAAGCACATAGCGAAACTACAAACAAAAAAGAAGAATGAAATCCAGTTTAAAAAGTGCAGTAAGCAGCCATAAGAAGAAAACAAATCCTATCATTTGCAATAACGTGGATGGAGGTAGAGGGTATTATGCTCAGTCAAACAGGCCAGGCGGAGAAATACATGTACCAAATGATTTCACTCATGTGTGGAGTATGATAACAAAGAAAAATTGAAGGAAAAGACAGCAGCAGACTCACAGAACCCGAGAGTGGACTAACAGGTACCAAAGAGAAAGTGACTGGGTAGCGTTTGTGGGAAGGGAGTAATAAGGGCGAGGAAAAAGAATGGGGGCACTAGGATTAGCATGTTTAATGTGTAGGGTGGGGCTCATGGGTAGGGCTGTACAACACAGAGAAGACATGTAGTGATTCTACAGCATCTTAGTACATGCTGACGGACAGCGACTGTAACTGGGATTTGGGGGGGACTTGCTGAAGAGGGTAGACTGGAAAACATAATGTTCTGCATGTGATTGTATATTAATGAGAACAAAGAAAATTTCAAACTGATGTAAGAGCACTGCTCTCAAATATAAGAATAAAAGTACAGGCTTTGAGTGCTCCAATCAAAAGACACAGGGTTAGAAGAACTGATGAAAACTCAAGACCACCTACGTGCTCCCTTTCTGGAGACTCACTTGAGATCCAAGGACACAGACAAACTACAAGCTGAAGGGGCAGGGACAGGTACCCTATACAAGTGAAACTGAGAAACAAACAAACAAATGGATTCTTTTTGAGTCCCCAGAGAGAGTCAGTAGAAAATAGCCCAATCTAGCCACCGTGAGTTCTTTTTGTTTTGTTTCAGCAGTGCTCAGGCATAGATTTCGTGGTGCAGCAACTTCCTTCTCATTTCCTCCCACCTCAACAAATGAATTGCTGTAATAATAGGCGTCTGCGCTTTTAAAATCATTGCTTTTTATGATGTTCACGAACGTAAAGAAGTAATAACCATCTAAAGAGGGACGTTTGGACCCTCAAAAAACACTTCAATCCACTACACACTCTTATTTCCCAAATGCTCCTGTCCAGAAATAGGTGTTCCTTTATGTTTGTCCCTCCACCTATCAGCAGTGATCACACCGATGTCCCTCAAACATGGTGGTGTGCAAAGAACCAAGTACACTTTTCTGTCGACAACAGGCCCAGACGAAGGATACTTGTGGTCTTCGGGGATCACTTACTCACTGAATGTGGCTAAATAAAGTCACCAAGTGAGCAGGAAGTATAAGAGGACAGAGGACAGAGATACGGGTTCAAGTCCTTTCACCTCCATTTACTGGTTTTGTAAGCACACGCGGCGGACTCTACCTGAAAGTGTATCGGTGAACACAGTGCTCTCCTTATGGCTTAGCTACCTTGCAAGATTTCTGGAAGCATAATGTAGGAAAGAGACATAAGCTATATTGTTAACTGTTCTGTATGGAAGGATAGATGGGCAGACAAAAAGGTGATTGATTCATAGATAGATAGGTAGACAGACGACAGATGAAAGAAAGATAGATATGTACATAGACCGATAGATTATAGAGATCATAGATAGATGATAGGAAGATAGATAGATAGATAGAAAGGTAGATCCATAGATACATACATACATACTTACATACATAGATACATAGATAGACAGACCGTTAGACAGATAGATACAGATACATATCGATTGACACAAAGCTATTGTTCATAAATAGGAGTTGAATGGTGAATAACATAGCTAATCTACAAACAAAAAGGAAGAATGAAATCCAGTTTAAAATTGCAGTAAGCAGCCTTTAGAAGAAAACAAACACTACCATTTGCAATGACGTGGATGGAGCTAGACGGTAGTACGTTCAGAGAAATAGGCCAGGTGGAGAAAGACAAGTACCAAGTGATTTCACTCATGTGTGGAGTATAACAACAAAGAGAAACTGAAGGAAAAAAAAAGAAGCACTCTCACAGAATCCGAGAGTTGACTAAAAGATAACAAAGGGAAAAAGACTAGGCAGGGTGAGTCTGAAGGGAGGGATAAGTGTGGGGAGAAAGAATAGTGGTAATTGGGATTAGCATGAATAATGCGTGGGGTCGGGTGTGCATGGGGAGTACTGTACAACACAGAGAAGACTAGCAGACATCATATAGCATCTTACTACTCACTGATGGTTAATTACTGTAACGGGTCTGTGGGGGCGGACATGGTGAAGGGATCCACAGCATTCAACTACGCTGATAGCGACTGAAGAGGTTTTTCGGGGGGACTTGGTGAGGAGGGTAGCATAGTAAACATAATGTTTTTCACGTGATTGTAGATTAATGATAAAAAAATTCTTTAAGTGCAATAAATGTACAGCTCTGAATCATCAGAATAAAAGATCATGCACTGAGTGCTGCAAACAAAAGACACAGGGTTAAAAGAAGGGATAAAAACTCAAGACACCTACATGCTTACTTACAGGAGACTCACTTGAGATCCAAGGACACAGACAAACAACAAGCAGGTGTGTGGACAAGTACCTTACACGAGTGAATCTGAAAAACAAACTATTAAACAAATGGATTGTGTTTGAGTCCCCAGAGACGGTCAGCAGAAAATAGCCCTATCTGTCCACCGTGAATTATTTTTGTTTGCTTTCATCAGTTCCCAGCGATAGATTTAGTGGTGCAGCAGCATACTTCTCATTTTCTCTCACCTCAACAACTGAGTTGCTGTAATAATAAGCATCTGGGCCATTGAAATCAGTGGGTTTTATGATTTCACGACTGAGAAGATCTAATAACCACCTAAAGAGGGAAGTTTGGACACCCAAATAAACACGTCACTCCACAATACACTCTTGGCTCCCAACTGCTCCTGTCTAGAAATTGGTGTTCCTTTCTATTTGAAGCTCCTTCCTATCGGCGGTGATCACGCTGATGTCCTTCAAACATGGTGGTGAGCAAAGCAACAAGTTTACTTTTCTGTCGACAACAGGCCCAGAGGAATGATACTTGTGGTCTTCAGGGAGCACTTAGTCAATGAATGTGGCTAATTACAGACAGCAAATTAGAAGGAGATGAAAGAGGAGAGAGGACAGAGACAAGGGTTCAAGTCCCGACACAACCATTTCCTTGTTTTGTTGGTACACGTGGCCGTCTCGACCTGCAAGTCTCTCGGTGAACCCAGTGCTCTCTCTACAGCCTAGATATTATGCAAGATTTTTGGAAGCATAGTGTAGGAAAGTGATATAGGATATGTGGTTAACAGTTCTGTACACAAGGACAGATGGGCAGACAAAAGTTGATTGATTGATTGATAAATAGATAGACAGACAGATAGATAGATATAGGTACATATCGACTAACACAAAGCTACTGCTCATTACCAGGAGAGCAATGGTGAAAGCACATAGCGAAACTACAAACAAAAAAGAAGAATGAAATCCAGTTTAAAAAGTGCAGTAAGCAGCCATAAGAAGAAAACAAATCCTATCATTTGCAATAACGTGGATGGAGGTAGAGGGTATTATGCTCAGTCAAACAGGCCAGGCGGAGAAATACATGTACCAAATGATTTCACTCATGTGTGGAGTATGATAACAAAGAAAAATTGAAGGAAAAGACAGCAGCAGACTCACAGAACCCGAGAGTGGACTAACAGGTACCAAAGAGAAAGTGACTGGGTAGCGTTTGTGGGAAGGGAGTAATAAGGGCGAGGAAAAAGAATGGGGGCACTAGGATTAGCATGTTTAATGTGTAGGGTGGGGCTCATGGGTAGGGCTGTACAACACAGAGAAGACATGTAGTGATTCTACAGCATCTTAGTACATGCTGACGGACAGCGACTGTAACTGGGATTTGGGGGGGACTTGCTGAAGAGGGTAGACTGGAAAACATAATGTTCTGCATGTGATTGTATATTAATGAGAACAAAGAAAATTTCAAACTGATGTAAGAGCACTGCTCTCAAATATAAGAATAAAAGTACAGGCTTTGAGTGCTCCAATCAAAAGACACAGGGTTAGAAGAACTGATGAAAACTCAAGACCACCTACGTGCTCCCTTTCTGGAGACTCACTTGAGATCCAAGGACACAGACAAACTACAAGCTGAAGGGGCAGGGACAGGTACCCTATACAAGTGAAACTGAGAAACAAACAAACAAATGGATTCTTTTTGAGTCCCCAGAGAGAGTCAGTAGAAAATAGCCCAATCTAGCCACCGTGAGTTCTTTTTGTTTTGTTTCAGCAGTGCTCAGGCATAGATTTCGTGGTGCAGCAACTTCCTTCTCATTTCCTCCCACCTCAACAAATGAATTGCTGTAATAATAGGCGTCTGCGCTTTTAAAATCATTGCTTTTTATGATGTTCACGAACGTAAAGAAGTAATAACCATCTAAAGAGGGACGTTTGGACCCTCAAAAAACACTTCAATCCACTACACACTCTTATTTCCCAAATGCTCCTGTCCAGAAATAGGTGTTCCTTTATGTTTGTCCCTCCACCTATCAGCAGTGATCACACCGATGTCCCTCAAACATGGTGGTGTGCAAAGAACCAAGTACACTTTTCTGTCGACAACAGGCCCAGACGAAGGATACTTGTGGTCTTCGGGGATCACTTACTCACTGAATGTGGCTAAATAAAGTCACCAAGTGAGCAGGAAGTATAAGAGGACAGAGGACAGAGATACGGGTTCAAGTCCTTTCACCTCCATTTACTGGTTTTGTAAGCACACGCGGCGGACTCTACCTGAAAGTGTATCGGTGAACACAGTGCTCTCCTTATGGCTTAGCTACCTTGCAAGATTTCTGGAAGCATAATGTAGGAAAGAGACATAAGCTATATTGTTAACTGTTCTGTATGGAAGGATAGATGGGCAGACAAAAAGGTGATTGATTCATAGATAGATAGGTAGACAGACGACAGATGAAAGAAAGATAGATATGTACATAGACCGATAGATTATAGAGATCATAGATAGATGATAGGAAGATAGATAGATAGATAGAAAGGTAGATCCATAGATACATACATACATACTTACATACATAGATACATAGATAGACAGACCGTTAGACAGATAGATACAGATACATATCGATTGACACAAAGCTATTGTTCATAAATAGGAGTTGAATGGTGAATAACATAGCTAATCTACAAACAAAAAGGAAGAATGAAATCCAGTTTAAAATTGCAGTAAGCAGCCTTTAGAAGAAAACAAACACTACCATTTGCAATGACGTGGATGGAGCTAGACGGTAGTACGTTCAGAGAAATAGGCCAGGTGGAGAAAGACAAGTACCAAGTGATTTCACTCATGTGTGGAGTATAACAACAAAGAGAAACTGAAGGAAAAAAAAAGAAGCACTCTCACAGAATCCGAGAGTTGACTAAAAGATAACAAAGGGAAAAAGACTAGGCAGGGTGAGTCTGAAGGGAGGGATAAGTGTGGGGAGAAAGAATAGTGGTAATTGGGATTAGCATGAATAATGCGTGGGGTCGGGTGTGCATGGGGAGTACTGTACAACACAGAGAAGACTAGCAGACATCATATAGCATCTTACTACTCACTGATGGTTAATTACTGTAACGGGTCTGTGGGGGCGGACATGGTGAAGGGATCCACAGCATTCAACTACGCTGATAGCGACTGAAGAGGTTTTTCGGGGGGACTTGGTGAGGAGGGTAGCATAGTAAACATAATGTTTTTCACGTGATTGTAGATTAATGATAAAAAAATTCTTTAAGTGCAATAAATGTACAGCTCTGAATCATCAGAATAAAAGGTCATGCACTGAGTGCTGCAAACAAAAGACACAGGGTTAAAAGAAGGGATAAAAACTCAAGACACCTACATGCTTACTTACAGGAGACTCACTTGAGATCCAAGGACACAGACAAACAACAAGCAGGTGTGTGGACAAGTACCTTACACGAGTGAATCTGAAAAACAAACTATTAAACAAATGGATTGTGTTTGAGTCCCCAGAGACGGTCAGCAGAAAATAGCCCTATCTGTCCACCGTGAATTATTTTTGTTTGCTTTCATCAGTTCCCAGCGATAGATTTAGTGGTGCAGCAGCATACTTCTCATTTTCTCTCACCTCAACAACTGAGTTGCTGTAATAATAAGCATCTGGGCCATTGAAATCAGTGGGTTTTATGATTTCACGACTGAGAAGATCTAATAACCACCTAAAGAGGGAAGTTTGGACACCCAAATAAACACGTCACTCCACAATACACTCTTGGCTCCCAACTGCTCCTGTCTAGAAATTGGTGTTCCTTTCTATTTGAAGCTCCTTCCTATCGGTGGTGATCACGCTGATGTCCTTCAAACATGGTGGTGAGCAAAGCAACAAGTTTACTTTTCTGTCGACAACAGGCCCAGAGGAATGATACTTGTGGTCTTCAGGGAGCACTTAGTCAATGAATGTGGCTAATTACAGACAGCAAATTAGAAGGAGATGAAAGAGGAGAGAGGACAGAGACAAGGGTTCAAGTCCCGACACAACCATTTCCTTGTTTTGTTGGTACACGTGGCCGTCTCGACCTGCAAGTCTCTCGGTGAACCCAGTGCTCTCTCTACAGCCTAGATATTATGCAAGATTTTTGGAAGCATAGTGTAGGAAAGTGATATAGGATATGTGGTTAACAGTTCTGTACACAAGGACAGATGGGCAGACAAAAGTTGATTGATTGATTGATAAATAGATAGACAGACAGATAGATAGATATAGGTACATATCGACTAACACAAAGCTACTGCTCATTACCAGGAGAGCAATGGTGAAAGCACATAGCGAAACTACAAACAAAAAAGAAGAATGAAATCCAGTTTAAAAAGTGCAGTAAGCAGCCATAAGAAGAAAACAAATCCTATCATTTGCAATAACGTGGATGGAGGTAGAGGGTATTATGCTCAGTCAAACAGGCCAGGCGGAGAAATACATGTACCAAATGATTTCACTCATGTGTGGAGTATGATAACAAAGAAAAATTGAAGGAAAAGACAGCAGCAGACTCACAGAACCCGAGAGTGGACTAACAGGTACCAAAGAGAAAGTGACTGGGTAGCGTTTGTGGGAAGGGAGTAATAAGGGCGAGGAAAAAGAATGGGGGCACTAGGATTAGCATGTTTAATGTGTAGGGTGGGGCTCATGGGTAGGGCTGTACAACACAGAGAAGACATGTAGTGATTCTACAGCATCTTAGTACATGCTGACGGACAGCGACTGTAACTGGGATTTGGGGGGGACTTGCTGAAGAGGGTAGACTGGAAAACATAATGTTCTGCATGTGATTGTATATTAATGAGAACAAAGAAAATTTCAAACTGATGTAAGAGCACTGCTCTCAAATATAAGAATAAAAGTACAGGCTTTGAGTGCTCCAATCAAAAGACACAGGGTTAGAAGAACTGATGAAAACTCAAGACCACCTACGTGCTCCCTTTCTGGAGACTCACTTGAGATCCAAGGACACAGACAAACTACAAGCTGAAGGGGCAGGGACAGGTACCCTATACAAGTGAAACTGAGAAACAAACAAACAAATGGATTCTTTTTGAGTCCCCAGAGAGAGTCAGTAGAAAATAGCCCAATCTAGCCACCGTGAATTCTTTTTGTTTTGTTTCAGCAGTGCTCAGGCATAGATTTCGTGGTGCAGCAACTTCCTTCTCATTTCCTCCCACCTCAACAAATGAATTGCTGTAATAATAGGCGTCTGCGCTTTTAAAATCATTGCTTTTTATGATGTTCACGAACGTAAAGAAGTAATAACCATCTAAAGAGGGACGTTTGGACCCTCAAAAAACACTTCAATCCACTACACACTCTTATTTCCCAAATGCTCCTGTCCAGAAATAGGTGTTCCTTTATGTTTGTCCCTCCACCTATCAGCAGTGATCACACCGATGTCCCTCAAACATGGTGGTGTGCAAAGAACCAAGTACACTTTTCTGTCGACAACAGGCCCAGACGAAGGATACTTGTGGTCTTCGGGGATCACTTACTCACTGAATGTGGCTAAATAAAGTCACCAAGTGAGCAGGAAGTATAAGAGGACAGAGGACAGAGATACGGGTTCAAGTCCTTTCACCTCCATTTACTGGTTTTGTAAGCACACGCGGCGGACTCTACCTGAAAGTGTATCGGTGAACACAGTGCTCTCCTTATGGCTTAGCTACCTTGCAAGATTTCTGGAAGCATAATGTAGGAAAGAGACATAAGCTATATTGTTAACTGTTCTGTATGGAAGGATAGATGGGCAGACAAAAAGGTGATTGATTCATAGATAGATAGGTAGACAGACGACAGATGAAAGAAAGATAGATATGTACATAGACCGATAGATTATAGAGATCATAGATAGATGATAGGAAGATAGATAGATAGATAGAAAGGTAGATCCATAGATACATACATACATACTTACATACATAGATACATAGATAGACAGACCGTTAGACAGATAGATACAGATACATATCGATTGACACAAAGCTATTGTTCATAAATAGGAGTTGAATGGTGAATAACATAGCTAATCTACAAACAAAAAGGAAGAATGAAATCCAGTTTAAAATTGCAGTAAGCAGCCTTTAGAAGAAAACAAACACTACCATTTGCAATGACGTGGATGGAGCTAGACGGTAGTACGTTCAGAGAAATAGGCCAGGTGGAGAAAGACAAGTACCAAGTGATTTCACTCATGTGTGGAGTATAACAACAAAGAGAAACTGAAGGAAAAAAAAAGAAGCACTCTCACAGAATCCGAGAGTTGACTAAAAGATAACAAAGGGAAAAAGACTAGGCAGGGTGAGTCTGAAGGGAGGGATAAGTGTGGGGAGAAAGAATAGTGGTAATTGGGATTAGCATGAATAATGCGTGGGGTCGGGTGTGCATGGGGAGTACTGTACAACACAGAGAAGACTAGCAGACATCATATAGCATCTTACTACTCACTGATGGTTAATTACTGTAACGGGTCTGTGGGGGCGGACATGGTGAAGGGATCCACAGCATTCAACTACGCTGATAGCGACTGAAGAGGTTTTTCGGGGGGACTTGGTGAGGAGGGTAGCATAGTAAACATAATGTTTTTCACGTGATTGTAGATTAATGATAAAAAAATTCTTTAAGTGCAATAAATGTACAGCTCTGAATCATCAGAATAAAAGGTCATGCACTGAGTGCTGCAAACAAAAGACACAGGGTTAAAAGAAGGGATAAAAACTCAAGACACCTACATGCTTACTTACAGGAGACTCACTTGAGATCCAAGGACACAGACAAACAACAAGCAGGTGTGTGGACAAGTACCTTACACGAGTGAATCTGAAAAACAAACTATTAAACAAATGGATTGTGTTTGAGTCCCCAGAGACGGTCAGCAGAAAATAGCCCTATCTGTCCACCGTGAATTATTTTTGTTTGCTTTCATCAGTTCCCAGCGATAGATTTAGTGGTGCAGCAGCATACTTCTCATTTTCTCTCACCTCAACAACTGAGTTGCTGTAATAATAAGCATCTGGGCCATTGAAATCAGTGGGTTTTATGATTTCACGACTGAGAAGATCTAATAACCACCTAAAGAGGGAAGTTTGGACACCCAAATAAACACGTCACTCCACAATACACTCTTGGCTCCCAACTGCTCCTGTCTAGAAATTGGTGTTCCTTTCTATTTGAAGCTCCTTCCTATCGGCGGTGATCACGCTGATGTCCTTCAAACATGGTGGTGAGCAAAGCAACAAGTTTACTTTTCTGTCGACAACAGGCCCAGAGGAATGATACTTGTGGTCTTCAGGGAGCACTTAGTCAATGAATGTGGCTAATTACAGACAGCAAATTAGAAGGAGATGAAAGAGGAGAGAGGACAGAGACAAGGGTTCAAGTCCCGACACAACCATTTCCTTGTTTTGTTGGTACACGTGGCCGTCTCGACCTGCAAGTCTCTCGGTGAACCCAGTGCTCTCTCTACAGCCTAGATATTATGCAAGATTTTTGGAAGCATAGTGTAGGAAAGTGATATAGGATATGTGGTTAACAGTTCTGTACACAAGGACAGATGGGCAGACAAAAGTTGATTGATTGATTGATAAATAGATAGACAGACAGATAGATAGATATAGGTACATATCGACTAACACAAAGCTACTGCTCATTACCAGGAGAGCAATGGTGAAAGCACATAGCGAAACTACAAACAAAAAAGAAGAATGAAATCCAGTTTAAAAAGTGCAGTAAGCAGCCATAAGAAGAAAACAAATCCTATCATTTGCAATAACGTGGATGGAGGTAGAGGGTATTATGCTCAGTCAAACAGGCCAGGCGGAGAAATACATGTACCAAATGATTTCACTCATGTGTGGAGTATGATAACAAAGAAAAATTGAAGGAAAAGACAGCAGCAGACTCACAGAACCCGAGAGTGGACTAACAGGTACCAAAGAGAAAGTGACTGGGTAGCGTTTGTGGGAAGGGAGTAATAAGGGCGAGGAAAAAGAATGGGGGCACTAGGATTAGCATGTTTAATGTGTAGGGTGGGGCTCATGGGTAGGGCTGTACAACACAGAGAAGACATGTAGTGATTCTACAGCATCTTAGTACATGCTGACGGACAGCGACTGTAACTGGGATTTGGGGGGGACTTGCTGAAGAGGGTAGACTGGAAAACATAATGTTCTGCATGTGATTGTATATTAATGAGAACAAAGAAAATTTCAAACTGATGTAAGAGCACTGCTCTCAAATATAAGAATAAAAGTACAGGCTTTGAGTGCTCCAATCAAAAGACACAGGGTTAGAAGAACTGATGAAAACTCAAGACCACCTACGTGCTCCCTTTCTGGAGACTCACTTGAGATCCAAGGACACAGACAAACTACAAGCTGAAGGGGCAGGGACAGGTACCCTATACAAGTGAAACTGAGAAACAAACAAACAAATGGATTCTTTTTGAGTCCCCAGAGAGAGTCAGTAGAAAATAGCCCAATCTAGCCACCGTGAGTTCTTTTTGTTTTGTTTCAGCAGTGCTCAGGCATAGATTTCGTGGTGCAGCAACTTCCTTCTCATTTCCTCCCACCTCAACAAATGAATTGCTGTAATAATAGGCGTCTGCGCTTTTAAAATCATTGCTTTTTATGATGTTCACGAACGTAAAGAAGTAATAACCATCTAAAGAGGGACGTTTGGACCCTCAAAAAACACTTCAATCCACTACACACTCTTATTTCCCAAATGCTCCTGTCCAGAAATAGGTGTTCCTTTATGTTTGTCCCTCCACCTATCAGCAGTGATCACACCGATGTCCCTCAAACATGGTGGTGTGCAAAGAACCAAGTACACTTTTCTGTCGACAACAGGCCCAGACGAAGGATACTTGTGGTCTTCGGGGATCACTTACTCACTGAATGTGGCTAAATAAAGTCACCAAGTGAGCAGGAAGTATAAGAGGACAGAGGACAGAGATACGGGTTCAAGTCCTTTCACCTCCATTTACTGGTTTTGTAAGCACACGCGGCGGACTCTACCTGAAAGTGTATCGGTGAACACAGTGCTCTCCTTATGGCTTAGCTACCTTGCAAGATTTCTGGAAGCATAATGTAGGAAAGAGACATAAGCTATATTGTTAACTGTTCTGTATGGAAGGATAGATGGGCAGACAAAAAGGTGATTGATTCATAGATAGATAGGTAGACAGACGACAGATGAAAGAAAGATAGATATGTACATAGACCGATAGATTATAGAGATCATAGATAGATGATAGGAAGATAGATAGATAGATAGAAAGGTAGATCCATAGATACATACATACATACTTACATACATAGATACATAGATAGACAGACCGTTAGACAGATAGATACAGATACATATCGATTGACACAAAGCTATTGTTCATAAATAGGAGTTGAATGGTGAATAACATAGCTAATCTACAAACAAAAAGGAAGAATGAAATCCAGTTTAAAATTGCAGTAAGCAGCCTTTAGAAGAAAACAAACACTACCATTTGCAATGACGTGGATGGAGCTAGACGGTAGTACGTTCAGAGAAATAGGCCAGGTGGAGAAAGACAAGTACCAAGTGATTTCACTCATGTGTGGAGTATAACAACAAAGAGAAACTGAAGGAAAAAAAAAGAAGCACTCTCACAGAATCCGAGAGTTGACTAAAAGATAACAAAGGGAAAAAGACTAGGCAGGGTGAGTCTGAAGGGAGGGATAAGTGTGGGGAGAAAGAATAGTGGTAATTGGGATTAGCATGAATAATGCGTGGGGTCGGGTGTGCATGGGGAGTACTGTACAACACAGAGAAGACTAGCAGACATCATATAGCATCTTACTACTCACTGATGGTTAATTACTGTAACGGGTCTGTGGGGGCGGACATGGTGAAGGGATCCACAGCATTCAACTACGCTGATAGCGACTGAAGAGGTTTTTCGGGGGGACTTGGTGAGGAGGGTAGCATAGTAAACATAATGTTTTTCACGTGATTGTAGATTAATGATAAAAAAATTCTTTAAGTGCAATAAATGTACAGCTCTGAATCATCAGAATAAAAGGTCATGCACTGAGTGCTGCAAACAAAAGACACAGGGTTAAAAGAAGGGATAAAAACTCAAGACACCTACATGCTTACTTACAGGAGACTCACTTGAGATCCAAGGACACAGACAAACAACAAGCAGGTGTGTGGACAAGTACCTTACACGAGTGAATCTGAAAAACAAACTATTAAACAAATGGATTGTGTTTGAGTCCCCAGAGACGGTCAGCAGAAAATAGCCCTATCTGTCCACCGTGAATTATTTTTGTTTGCTTTCATCAGTTCCCAGCGATAGATTTAGTGGTGCAGCAGCATACTTCTCATTTTCTCTCACCTCAACAACTGAGTTGCTGTAATAATAAGCATCTGGGCCATTGAAATCAGTGGGTTTTATGATTTCACGACTGAGAAGATCTAATAACCACCTAAAGAGGGAAGTTTGGACACCCAAATAAACACGTCACTCCACAATACACTCTTGGCTCCCAACTGCTCCTGTCTAGAAATTGGTGTTCCTTTCTATTTGAAGCTCCTTCCTATCGGCGGTGATCACGCTGATGTCCTTCAAACGTGGTGGTGAGCAAAGCAACAAGTTTACTTTTCTGTCGACAACAGGCCCAGAGGAATGATACTTGTGGTCTTCAGGGAGCACTTAGTCAATGAATGTGGCTAATTACAGACAGCAAATTAGAAGGAGATGAAAGAGGAGAGAGGACAGAGACAAGGGTTCAAGTCCCGACACAACCATTTCCTTGTTTTGTTGGTACACGTGGCCGTCTCGACCTGCAAGTCTCTCGGTGAACCCAGTGCTCTCTCTACAGCCTAGATATTATGCAAGATTTTTGGAAGCATAGTGTAGGAAAGTGATATAGGATATGTGGTTAACAGTTCTGTACACAAGGACAGATGGGCAGACAAAAGTTGATTGATTGATTGATAAATAGATAGACAGACAGATAGATAGATATAGGTACATATCGACTAACACAAAGCTACTGCTCATTACCAGGAGAGCAATGGTGAAAGCACATAGCGAAACTACAAACAAAAAAGAAGAATGAAATCCAGTTTAAAAAGTGCAGTAAGCAGCCATAAGAAGAAAACAAATCCTATCATTTGCAATAACGTGGATGGAGCTAGAGGGTATTATGCTCAGTCAAACAGGCCAGGCGGAGAAATACATGTACCAAATGATTTCACTCATGTGTGGAGTATGATAACAAAGAAAAATTGAAGGAAAAGACAGCAGCAGACTCACAGAACCCGAGAGTGGACTAACAGGTACCAAAGAGAAAGTGACTGGGTAGCGTTTGTGGGAAGGGAGTAATAAGGGCGAGGAAAAAGAATGGGGGCACTAGGATTAGCATGTTTAATGTGTAGGGTGGGGCTCATGGGTAGGGCTGTACAACACAGAGAAGACATGTAGTGATTCTACAGCATCTTAGTACATGCTGACGGACAGCGACTGTAACTGGGATTTGGGGGGGACTTGCTGAAGAGGGTAGACTGGAAAACATAATGTTCTGCATGTGATTGTATATTAATGAGAACAAAGAAAATTTCAAACTGATGTAAGAGCACTGCTCTCAAATATAAGAATAAAAGTACAGGCTTTGAGTGCTCCAATCAAAAGACACAGGGTTAGAAGAACTGATGAAAACTCAAGACCACCTACGTGCTCCCTTTCTGGAGACTCACTTGAGATCCAAGGACACAGACAAACTACAAGCTGAAGGGGCAGGGACAGGTACCCTATACAAGTGAAACTGAGAAACAAACAAACAAATGGATTCTTTTTGAGTCCCCAGAGAGAGTCAGTAGAAAATAGCCCAATCTAGCCACCGTGAATTCTTTTTGTTTTGTTTCAGCAGTGCTCAGGCATAGATTTCGTGGTGCAGCAACTTCCTTCTCATTTCCTCCCACCTCAACAAATGAATTGCTGTAATAGTAGGCGTCTGCGCTTTTAAAATCATTGCTTTTTATGATGTTCACGAACGTAAAGAAGTAATAACCATCTAAAGAGGGACGTTTGGACCCTCAAAAAACACTTCAATCCACTACACACTCTTATTTCCCAAATGCTCCTGTCCAGAAATAGGTGTTCCTTTATGTTTGTCCCTCCACCTATCAGCAGTGATCACACCGATGTCCCTCAAACATGGTGGTGTGCAAAGAACCAAGTACACTTTTCTGTCGACAACAGGCCCAGACGAAGGATACTTGTGGTCTTCGGGGATCACTTACTCACTGAATGTGGCTAAATAAAGTCACCAAGTGAGCAGGAAGTATAAGAGGACAGAGGACAGAGATACGGGTTCAAGTCCTTTCACCTCCATTTACTGGTTTTGTAAGCACACGCGGCGGACTCTACCTGAAAGTGTATCGGTGAACACAGTGCTCTCCTTATGGCTTAGCTACCTTGCAAGATTTCTGGAAGCATAATGTAGGAAAGAGACATAAGCTATATTGTTAACTGTTCTGTATGGAAGGATAGATGGGCAGACAAAAAGGTGATTGATTCATAGATAGATAGGTAGACAGACGACAGATGAAAGAAAGATAGATATGTACATAGACCGATAGATTATAGAGATCATAGATAGATGATAGGAAGATAGATAGATAGATAGAAAGGTAGATCCATAGATACATACATACATACTTACATACATAGATACATAGATAGACAGACCGTTAGACAGATAGATACAGATACATATCGATTGACACAAAGCTATTGTTCATAAATAGGAGTTGAATGGTGAATAACATAGCTAATCTACAAACAAAAAGGAAGAATGAAATCCAGTTTAAAATTGCAGTAAGCAGCCTTTAGAAGAAAACAAACACTACCATTTGCAATGACGTGGATGGAGCTAGACGGTAGTACGTTCAGAGAAATAGGCCAGGTGGAGAAAGACAAGTACCAAGTGATTTCACTCATGTGTGGAGTATAACAACAAAGAGAAACTGAAGGAAAAAAAAAGAAGCACTCTCACAGAATCCGAGAGTTGACTAAAAGATAACAAAGGGAAAAAGACCAAGCAGGGTGAATCTGAAGGGAGGGATAAGTGTGGGGAGAAAGAATAGTGGTAATTGGGATTAGCATGAATAATGCGTGGGGTCGGGTGTGCATGGGGAGTACTGTACAACACAGAGAAGACTAGCAGACATCATATAGCATCTTACTACTCACTGATGGTTAATTACTGTAACGGGTCTGTGGGGGCGGACATGGTGAAGGGATCCACAGCATTCAACTACGCTGATAGCGACTGAAGAGGTTTTTCGGGGGGACTTGGTGAGGAGGGTAGCATAGTAAACATAATGTTTTTCACGTGATTGTAGATTAATGATAAAAAAATTCTTTAAGTGCAATAAATGTACAGCTCTGAATCATCAGAATAAAAGGTCATGCACTGAGTGCTGCAAACAAAAGACACAGGGTTAAAAGAAGGGATAAAAACTCAAGACACCTACATGCTTACTTACAGGAGACTCACTTGAGATCCAAGGACACAGACAAACAACAAGCAGGTGTGTGGACAAGTACCTTACACGAGTGAATCTGAAAAACAAACTATTAAACAAATGGATTGTGTTTGAGTCCCCAGAGACGGTCAGCAGAAAATAGCCCTATCTGTCCACCGTGAATTATTTTTGTTTGCTTTCATCAGTTCCCAGCGATAGATTTAGTGGTGCAGCAGCATACTTCTCATTTTCTCTCACCTCAACAACTGAGTTGCTGTAATAATAAGCATCTGGGCCATTGAAATCAGTGGGTTTTATGATTTCACGACTGAGAAGATCTAATAACCACCTAAAGAGGGAAGTTTGGACACCCAAATAAACACGTCACTCCACAATACACTCTTGGCTCCCAACTGCTCCTGTCTAGAAATTGGTGTTCCTTTCTATTTGAAGCTCCTTCCTATCGGCGGTGATCACGCTGATGTCCTTCAAACGTGGTGGTGAGCAAAGCAACAAGTTTACTTTTCTGTCGACAACAGGCCCAGAGGAATGATACTTGTGGTCTTCAGGGAGCACTTAGTCAATGAATGTGGCTAATTACAGACAGCAAATTAGAAGGAGATGAAAGAGGAGAGAGGACAGAGACAAGGGTTCAAGTCCCGACACAACCATTTCCTTGTTTTGTTGGTACACGTGGCCGTCTCGACCTGCAAGTCTCTCGGTGAACCCAGTGCTCTCTCTACAGCCTAGATATTATGCAAGATTTTTGGAAGCATAGTGTAGGAAAGTGATATAGGATATGTGGTTAACAGTTCTGTACACAAGGACAGATGGGCAGACAAAAGTTGATTGATTGATTGATAAATAGATAGACAGACAGATAGATAGATATAGGTACATATCGACTAACACAAAGCTACTGCTCATTACCAGGAGAGCAATGGTGAAAGCACATAGCGAAACTACAAACAAAAAAGAAGAATGAAATCCAGTTTAAAAAGTGCAGTAAGCAGCCATAAGAAGAAAACAAATCCTATCATTTGCAATAACGTGGATGGAGCTAGAGGGTATTATGCTCAGTCAAACAGGCCAGGCGGAGAAATACATGTACCAAATGATTTCACTCATGTGTGGAGTATGATAACAAAGAAAAATTGAAGGAAAAGACAGCAGCAGACTCACAGAACCCGAGAGTGGACTAACAGGTACCAAAGAGAAAGTGACTGGGTAGCGTTTGTGGGAAGGGAGTAATAAGGGCGAGGAAAAAGAATGGGGGCACTAGGATTAGCATGTTTAATGTGTAGGGTGGGGCTCATGGGTAGGGCTGTACAACACAGAGAAGACATGTAGTGATTCTACAGCATCTTAGTACATGCTGACGGACAGCGACTGTAACTGGGATTTGGGGGGGACTTGCTGAAGAGGGTAGACTGGAAAACATAATGTTCTGCATGTGATTGTATATTAATGAGAACAAAGAAAATTTCAAACTGATGTAAGAGCACTGCTCTCAAATATAAGAATAAAAGTACAGGCTTTGAGTGCTCCAATCAAAAGACACAGGGTTAGAAGAACTGATGAAAACTCAAGACCACCTACGTGCTCCCTTTCTGGAGACTCACTTGAGATCCAAGGACACAGACAAACTACAAGCTGAAGGGGCAGGGACAGGTACCCTATACAAGTGAAACTGAGAAACAAACAAACAAATGGATTCTTTTTGAGTCCCCAGAGAGAGTCAGTAGAAAATAGCCCAATCTAGCCACCGTGAATTCTTTTTGTTTTGTTTCAGCAGTGCTCAGGCATAGATTTCGTGGTGCAGCAACTTCCTTCTCATTTCCTCCCACCTCAACAAATGAATTGCTGTAATAATAGGCGTCTGCGCTTTTAAAATCATTGCTTTTTATGATGTTCACGAACGTAAAGAAGTAATAACCATCTAAAGAGGGACGTTTGGACCCTCAAAAAACACTTCAATCCACTACACACTCTTATTTCCCAAATGCTCCTGTCCAGAAATAGGTGTTCCTTTATGTTTGTCCCTCCACCTATCAGCAGTGATCACACCGATGTCCCTCAAACATGGTGGTGTGCAAAGAACCAAGTACACTTTTCTGTCGACAACAGGCCCAGACGAAGGATACTTGTGGTCTTCGGGGATCACTTACTCACTGAATGTGGCTAAATAAAGTCACCAAGTGAGCAGGAAGTATAAGAGGACAGAGGACAGAGATACGGGTTCAAGTCCTTTCACCTCCATTTACTGGTTTTGTAAGCACACGCGGCGGACTCTACCTGAAAGTGTATCGGTGAACACAGTGCTCTCCTTATGGCTTAGCTACCTTGCAAGATTTCTGGAAGCATAATGTAGGAAAGAGACATAAGCTATATTGTTAACTGTTCTGTATGGAAGGATAGATGGGCAGACAAAAAGGTGATTGATTCATAGATAGATAGGTAGACAGACGACAGATGAAAGAAAGATAGATATGTACATAGACCGATAGATTATAGAGATCATAGATAGATGATAGGAAGATAGATAGATAGATAGAAAGGTAGATCCATAGATACATACATACATACTTACATACATAGATACATAGATAGACAGACCGTTAGACAGATAGATACAGATACATATCGATTGACACAAAGCTATTGTTCATAAATAGGAGTTGAATGGTGAATAACATAGCTAATCTACAAACAAAAAGGAAGAATGAAATCCAGTTTAAAATTGCAGTAAGCAGCCTTTAGAAGAAAACAAACACTACCATTTGCAATGACGTGGATGGAGCTAGACGGTAGTACGTTCAGAGAAATAGGCCAGGTGGAGAAAGACAAGTACCAAGTGATTTCACTCATGTGTGGAGTATAACAACAAAGAGAAACTGAAGGAAAAAAAAAGAAGCACTCTCACAGAATCCGAGAGTTGACTAAAAGATAACAAAGGGAAAAAGACCAGGCAGGGTGAGTCTGAAGGGAGGGATAAGTGTGGGGAGAAAGAATAGTGGTAATTGGGATTAGCATGAATAATGCGTGGGGTCGGGTGTGCATGGGGAGTACTGTACAACACAGAGAAGACTAGCAGACATCATATAGCATCTTACTACTCACTGATGGTTAATTACTGTAACGGGTCTGTGGGGGCGGACATGGTGAAGGGATCCACAGCATTCAACTACGCTGATAGCGACTGAAGAGGTTTTTCGGGGGGACTTGGTGAGGAGGGTAGCATAGTAAACATAATGTTTTTCACGTGATTGTAGATTAATGATAAAAAAATTCTTTAAGTGCAATAAATGTACAGCTCTGAATCATCAGAATAAAAGGTCATGCACTGAGTGCTGCAAACAAAAGACACAGGGTTAAAAGAAGGGATAAAAACTCAAGACACCTACATGCTTACTTACAGGAGACTCACTTGAGATCCAAGGACACAGACAAACAACAAGCAGGTGTGTGGACAAGTACCTTACACGAGTGAATCTGAAAAACAAACTATTAAACAAATGGATTGTGTTTGAGTCCCCAGAGACGGTCAGCAGAAAATAGCCCTATCTGTCCACCGTGAATTATTTTTGTTTGCTTTCATCAGTTCCCAGCGATAGATTTAGTGGTGCAGCAGCATACTTCTCATTTTCTCTCACCTCAACAACTGAGTTGCTGTAATAATAAGCATCTGGGCCATTGAAATCAGTGGGTTTTATGATTTCACGACTGAGAAGATCTAATAACCACCTAAAGAGGGAAGTTTGGACACCCAAATAAACACGTCACTCCACAATACACTCTTGGCTCCCAACTGCTCCTGTCTAGAAATTGGTGTTCCTTTCTATTTGAAGCTCCTTCCTATCGGCGGTGATCACGCTGATGTCCTTCAAACGTGGTGGTGAGCAAAGCAACAAGTTTACTTTTCTGTCGACAACAGGCCCAGAGGAATGATACTTGTGGTCTTCAGGGAGCACTTAGTCAATGAATGTGGCTAATTACAGACAGCAAATTAGAAGGAGATGAAAGAGGAGAGAGGACAGAGACAAGGGTTCAAGTCCCGACACAACCATTTCCTTGTTTTGTTGGTACACGTGGCCGTCTCGACCTGCAAGTCTCTCGGTGAACCCAGTGCTCTCTCTACAGCCTAGATATTATGCAAGATTTTTGGAAGCATAGTGTAGGAAAGTGATATAGGATATGTGGTTAACAGTTCTGTACACAAGGACAGATGGGCAGACAAAAGTTGATTGATTGATTGATAAATAGATAGACAGACAGATAGATAGATATAGGTACATATCGACTAACACAAAGCTACTGCTCATTACCAGGAGAGCAATGGTGAAAGCACATAGCGAAACTACAAACAAAAAAGAAGAATGAAATCCAGTTTAAAAAGTGCAGTAAGCAGCCATAAGAAGAAAACAAATCCTATCATTTGCAATAACGTGGATGGAGGTAGAGGGTATTATGCTCAGTCAAACAGGCCAGGCGGAGAAATACATGTACCAAATGATTTCACTCATGTGTGGAGTATGATAACAAAGAAAAATTGAAGGAAAAGACAGCAGCAGACTCACAGAACCCGAGAGTGGACTAACAGGTACCAAAGAGAAAGTGACTGGGTAGCGTTTGTGGGAAGGGAGTAATAAGGGCGAGGAAAAAGAATGGGGGCACTAGGATTAGCATGTTTAATGTGTAGGGTGGGGCTCATGGGTAGGGCTGTACAACACAGAGAAGACATGTAGTGATTCTACAGCATCTTAGTACATGCTGACGGACAGCGACTGTAACTGGGATTTGGGGGGGACTTGCTGAAGAGGGTAGACTGGAAAACATAATGTTCTGCATGTGATTGTATATTAATGAGAACAAAGAAAATTTCAAACTGATGTAAGAGCACTGCTCTCAAATATAAGAATAAAAGTACAGGCTTTGAGTGCTCCAATCAAAAGACACAGGGTTAGAAGAACTGATGAAAACTCAAGACCACCTACGTGCTCCCTTTCTGGAGACTCACTTGAGATCCAAGGACACAGACAAACTACAAGCTGAAGGGGCAGGGACAGGTACCCTATACAAGTGAAACTGAGAAACAAACAAACAAATGGATTCTTTTTGAGTCCCCAGAGAGAGTCAGTAGAAAATAGCCCAATCTAGCCACCGTGAATTCTTTTTGTTTTGTTTCAGCAGTGCTCAGGCATAGATTTCGTGGTGCAGCAACTTCCTTCTCATTTCCTCCCACCTCAACAAATGAATTGCTGTAATAATAGGCGTCTGCGCTTTTAAAATCATTGCTTTTTATGATGTTCACGAACGTAAAGAAGTAATAACCATCTAAAGAGGGACGTTTGGACCCTCAAAAAACACTTCAATCCACTACACACTCTTATTTCCCAAATGCTCCTGTCCAGAAATAGGTGTTCCTTTATGTTTGTCCCTCCACCTATCAGCAGTGATCACACCGATGTCCCTCAAACATGGTGGTGTGCAAAGAACCAAGTACACTTTTCTGTCGACAACAGGCCCAGACGAAGGATACTTGTGGTCTTCGGGGATCACTTACTCACTGAATGTGGCTAAATAAAGTCACCAAGTGAGCAGGAAGTATAAGAGGACAGAGGACAGAGATACGGGTTCAAGTCCTTTCACCTCCATTTACTGGTTTTGTAAGCACACGCGGCGGACTCTACCTGAAAGTGTATCGGTGAACACAGTGCTCTCCTTATGGCTTAGCTACCTTGCAAGATTTCTGGAAGCATAATGTAGGAAAGAGACATAAGCTATATTGTTAACTGTTCTGTATGGAAGGATAGATGGGCAGACAAAAAGGTGATTGATTCATAGATAGATAGGTAGACAGACGACAGATGAAAGAAAGATAGATATGTACATAGACCGATAGATTATAGAGATCATAGATAGATGATAGGAAGATAGATAGATAGATAGAAAGGTAGATCCATAGATACATACATACATACTTACATACATAGATACATAGATAGACAGACCGTTAGACAGATAGATACAGATACATATCGATTGACACAAAGCTATTGTTCATAAATAGGAGTTGAATGGTGAATAACATAGCTAATCTACAAACAAAAAGGAAGAATGAAATCCAGTTTAAAATTGCAGTAAGCAGCCTTTAGAAGAAAACAAACACTACCATTTGCAATGACGTGGATGGAGCTAGACGGTAGTACGTTCAGAGAAATAGGCCAGGTGGAGAAAGACAAGTACCAAGTGATTTCACTCATGTGTGGAGTATAACAACAAAGAGAAACTGAAGGAAAAAAAAAGAAGCACTCTCACAGAATCCGAGAGTTGACTAAAAGATAACAAAGGGAAAAAGACCAGGCAGGGTGAGTCTGAAGGGAGGGATAAGTGTGGGGAGAAAGAATAGTGGTAATTGGGATTAGCATGAATAATGCGTGGGGTCGGGTGTGCATGGGGAGTACTGTACAACACAGAGAAGACTAGCAGACATCATATAGCATCTTACTACTCACTGATGGTTAATTACTGTAACGGGTCTGTGGGGGCGGACATGGTGAAGGGATCCACAGCATTCAACTACGCTGATAGCGACTGAAGAGGTTTTTCGGGGGGACTTGGTGAGGAGGGTAGCATAGTAAACATAATGTTTTTCACGTGATTGTAGATTAATGATAAAAAAATTCTTTAAGTGCAATAAATGTACAGCTCTGAATCATCAGAATAAAAGGTCATGCACTGAGTGCTGCAAACAAAAGACACAGGGTTAAAAGAAGGGATAAAAACTCAAGACACCTACATGCTTACTTACAGGAGACTCACTTGAGATCCAAGGACACAGACAAACAACAAGCAGGTGTGTGGACAAGTACCTTACACGAGTGAATCTGAAAAACAAACTATTAAACAAATGGATTGTGTTTGAGTCCCCAGAGACGGTCAGCAGAAAATAGCCCTATCTGTCCACCGTGAATTATTTTTGTTTGCTTTCATCAGTTCCCAGCGATAGATTTAGTGGTGCAGCAGCATACTTCTCATTTTCTCTCACCTCAACAACTGAGTTGCTGTAATAATAAGCATCTGGGCCATTGAAATCAGTGGGTTTTATGATTTCACGACTGAGAAGATCTAATAACCACCTAAAGAGGGAAGTTTGGACACCCAAATAAACACGTCACTCCACAATACACTCTTGGCTCCCAACTGCTCCTGTCTAGAAATTGGTGTTCCTTTCTATTTGAAGCTCCTTCCTATCGGCGGTGATCACGCTGATGTCCTTCAAACGTGGTGGTGAGCAAAGCAACAAGTTTACTTTTCTGTCGACAACAGGCCCAGAGGAATGATACTTGTGGTCTTCAGGGAGCACTTAGTCAATGAATGTGGCTAATTACAGACAGCAAATTAGAAGGAGATGAAAGAGGAGAGAGGACAGAGACAAGGGTTCAAGTCCCGACACAACCATTTCCTTGTTTTGTTGGTACACGTGGCCGTCTCGACCTGCAAGTCTCTCGGTGAACCCAGTGCTCTCTCTACAGCCTAGATATTATGCAAGATTTTTGGAAGCATAGTGTAGGAAAGTGATATAGGATATGTGGTTAACAGTTCTGTACACAAGGACAGATGGGCAGACAAAAGTTGATTGATTGATTGATAAATAGATAGACAGACAGATAGATAGATATAGGTACATATCGACTAACACAAAGCTACTGCTCATTACCAGGAGAGCAATGGTGAAAGCACATAGCGAAACTACAAACAAAAAAGAAGAATGAAATCCAGTTTAAAAAGTGCAGTAAGCAGCCATAAGAAGAAAACAAATCCTATCATTTGCAATAACGTGGATGGAGGTAGAGGGTATTATGCTCAGTCAAACAGGCCAGGCGGAGAAATACATGTACCAAATGATTTCACTCATGTGTGGAGTATGATAACAAAGAAAAATTGAAGGAAAAGACAGCAGCAGACTCACAGAACCCGAGAGTGGACTAACAGGTACCAAAGAGAAAGTGACTGGGTAGCGTTTGTGGGAAGGGAGTAATAAGGGCGAGGAAAAAGAATGGGGGCACTAGGATTAGCATGTTTAATGTGTAGGGTGGGGCTCATGGGTAGGGCTGTACAACACAGAGAAGACATGTAGTGATTCTACAGCATCTTAGTACATGCTGACGGACAGCGACTGTAACTGGGATTTGGGGGGGACTTGCTGAAGAGGGTAGACTGGAAAACATAATGTTCTGCATGTGATTGTATATTAATGAGAACAAAGAAAATTTCAAACTGATGTAAGAGCACTGCTCTCAAATATAAGAATAAAAGTACAGGCTTTGAGTGCTCCAATCAAAAGACACAGGGTTAGAAGAACTGATGAAAACTCAAGACCACCTACGTGCTCCCTTTCTGGAGACTCACTTGAGATCCAAGGACACAGACAAACTACAAGCTGAAGGGGCAGGGACAGGTACCCTATACAAGTGAAACTGAGAAACAAACAAACAAATGGATTCTTTTTGAGTCCCCAGAGAGAGTCAGTAGAAAATAGCCCAATCTAGCCACCGTGAATTCTTTTTGTTTTGTTTCAGCAGTGCTCAGGCATAGATTTCGTGGTGCAGCAACTTCCTTCTCATTTCCTCCCACCTCAACAAATGAATTGCTGTAATAATAGGCGTCTGCGCTTTTAAAATCATTGCTTTTTATGATGTTCACGAACGTAAAGAAGTAATAACCATCTAAAGAGGGACGTTTGGACCCTCAAAAAACACTTCAATCCACTACACACTCTTATTTCCCAAATGCTCCTGTCCAGAAATAGGTGTTCCTTTATGTTTGTCCCTCCACCTATCAGCAGTGATCACACCGATGTCCCTCAAACATGGTGGTGTGCAAAGAACCAAGTACACTTTTCTGTCGACAACAGGCCCAGACGAAGGATACTTGTGGTCTTCGGGGATCACTTACTCACTGAATGTGGCTAAATAAAGTCACCAAGTGAGCAGGAAGTATAAGAGGACAGAGGACAGAGATACGGGTTCAAGTCCTTTCACCTCCATTTACTGGTTTTGTAAGCACACGCGGCGGACTCTACCTGAAAGTGTATCGGTGAACACAGTGCTCTCCTTATGGCTTAGCTACCTTGCAAGATTTCTGGAAGCATAATGTAGGAAAGAGACATAAGCTATATTGTTAACTGTTCTGTATGGAAGGATAGATGGGCAGACAAAAAGGTGATTGATTCATAGATAGATAGGTAGACAGACGACAGATGAAAGAAAGATAGATATGTACATAGACCGATAGATTATAGAGATCATAGATAGATGATAGGAAGATAGATAGATAGATAGAAAGGTAGATCCATAGATACATACATACATACTTACATACATAGATACATAGATAGACAGACCGTTAGACAGATAGATACAGATACATATCGATTGACACAAAGCTATTGTTCATAAATAGGAGTTGAATGGTGAATAACATAGCTAATCTACAAACAAAAAGGAAGAATGAAATCCAGTTTAAAATTGCAGTAAGCAGCCTTTAGAAGAAAACAAACACTACCATTTGCAATGACGTGGATGGAGCTAGACGGTAGTACGTTCAGAGAAATAGGCCAGGTGGAGAAAGACAAGTACCAAGTGATTTCACTCATGTGTGGAGTATAACAACAAAGAGAAACTGAAGGAAAAAAAAAGAAGCACTCTCACAGAATCCGAGAGTTGACTAAAAGATAACAAAGGGAAAAAGACCAGGCAGGGTGAGTCTGAAGGGAGGGATAAGTGTGGGGAGAAAGAATAGTGGTAATTGGGATTAGCATGAATAATGCGTGGGGTCGGGTGTGCATGGGGAGTACTGTACAACACAGAGAAGACTAGCAGACATCATATAGCATCTTACTACTCACTGATGGTTAATTACTGTAACGGGTCTGTGGGGGCGGACATGGTGAAGGGATCCACAGCATTCAACTACGCTGATAGCGACTGAAGAGGTTTTTCGGGGGGACTTGGTGAGGAGGGTAGCATAGTAAACATAATGTTTTTCACGTGATTGTAGATTAATGATAAAAAAATTCTTTAAGTGCAATAAATGTACAGCTCTGAATCATCAGAATAAAAGGTCATGCACTGAGTGCTGCAAACAAAAGACACAGGGTTAAAAGAAGGGATAAAAACTCAAGACACCTACATGCTTACTTACAGGAGACTCACTTGAGATCCAAGGACACAGACAAACAACAAGCAGGTGTGTGGACAAGTACCTTACACGAGTGAATCTGAAAAACAAACTATTAAACAAATGGATTGTGTTTGAGTCCCCAGAGACGGTCAGCAGAAAATAGCCCTATCTGTCCACCGTGAATTATTTTTGTTTGCTTTCATCAGTTCCCAGCGATAGATTTAGTGGTGCAGCAGCATACTTCTCATTTTCTCTCACCTCAACAACTGAGTTGCTGTAATAATAAGCATCTGGGCCATTGAAATCAGTGGGTTTTATGATTTCACGACTGAGAAGATCTAATAACCACCTAAAGAGGGAAGTTTGGACACCCAAATAAACACGTCACTCCACAATACACTCTTGGCTCCCAACTGCTCCTGTCTAGAAATTGGTGTTCCTTTCTATTTGAAGCTCCTTCCTATCGGCGGTGATCACGCTGATGTCCTTCAAACGTGGTGGTGAGCAAAGCAACAAGTTTACTTTTCTGTCGACAACAGGCCCAGAGGAATGATACTTGTGGTCTTCAGGGAGCACTTAGTCAATGAATGTGGCTAATTACAGACAGCAAATTAGAAGGAGATGAAAGAGGAGAGAGGACAGAGACAAGGGTTCAAGTCCCGACACAACCATTTCCTTGTTTTGTTGGTACACGTGGCCGTCTCGACCTGCAAGTCTCTCGGTGAACCCAGTGCTCTCTCTACAGCCTAGATATTATGCAAGATTTTTGGAAGCATAGTGTAGGAAAGTGATATAGGATATGTGGTTAACAGTTCTGTACACAAGGACAGATGGGCAGACAAAAGTTGATTGATTGATTGATAAATAGATAGACAGACAGATAGATAGATATAGGTACATATCGACTAACACAAAGCTACTGCTCATTACCAGGAGAGCAATGGTGAAAGCACATAGCGAAACTACAAACAAAAAAGAAGAATGAAATCCAGTTTAAAAAGTGCAGTAAGCAGCCATAAGAAGAAAACAAATCCTATCATTTGCAATAACGTGGATGGAGGTAGAGGGTATTATGCTCAGTCAAACAGGCCAGGCGGAGAAATACATGTACCAAATGATTTCACTTATGTGTGGAGTATGATAACAAAGAAAAATTGAAGGAAAAGACAGCAGCAGACTCACAGAACCCGAGAGTGGACTAACAGGTACCAAAGAGAAAGTGACTGGGTAGCGTTTGTGGGAAGGGAGTAATAAGGGCGAGGAAAAAGAATGGGGGCACTAGGATTAGCATGTTTAATGTGTAGGGTGGGGCTCATGGGTAGGGCTGTACAACACAGAGAAGACATGTAGTGATTCTACAGCATCTTAGTACATGCTGACGGACAGCGACTGTAACTGGGATTTGGGGGGGACTTGCTGAAGAGGGTAGACTGGAAAACATAATGTTCTGCATGTGATTGTATATTAATGAGAACAAAGAAAATTTCAAACTGATGTAAGAGCACTGCTCTCAAATATAAGAATAAAAGTACAGGCTTTGAGTGCTCCAATCAAAAGACACAGGGTTAGAAGAACTGATGAAAACTCAAGACCACCTACGTGCTCCCTTTCTGGAGACTCACTTGAGATCCAAGGACACAGACAAACTACAAGCTGAAGGGGCAGGGACAGGTACCCTATACAAGTGAAACTGAGAAACAAACAAACAAATGGATTCTTTTTGAGTCCCCAGAGAGAGTCAGTAGAAAATAGCCCAATCTAGCCACCGTGAATTCTTTTTGTTTTGTTTCAGCAGTGCTCAGGCATAGATTTCGTGGTGCAGCAACTTCCTTCTCATTTCCTCCCACCTCAACAAATGAATTGCTGTAATAATAGGCGTCTGCGCTTTTAAAATCATTGCTTTTTATGATGTTCACGAACGTAAAGAAGTAATAACCATCTAAAGAGGGACGTTTGGACCCTCAAAAAACACTTCAATCCACTACACACTCTTATTTCCCAAATGCTCCTGTCCAGAAATAGGTGTTCCTTTATGTTTGTCCCTCCACCTATCAGCAGTGATCACACCGATGTCCCTCAAACATGGTGGTGTGCAAAGAACCAAGTACACTTTTCTGTCGACAACAGGCCCAGACGAAGGATACTTGTGGTCTTCGGGGATCACTTACTCACTGAATGTGGCTAAATAAAGTCACCAAGTGAGCAGGAAGTATAAGAGGACAGAGGACAGAGATACGGGTTCAAGTCCTTTCACCTCCATTTACTGGTTTTGTAAGCACACGCGGCGGACTCTACCTGAAAGTGTATCGGTGAACACAGTGCTCTCCTTATGGCTTAGCTACCTTGCAAGATTTCTGGAAGCATAATGTAGGAAAGAGACATAAGCTATATTGTTAACTGTTCTGTATGGAAGGATAGATGGGCAGACAAAAAGGTGATTGATTCATAGATAGATAGGTAGACAGACGACAGATGAAAGAAAGATAGATATGTACATAGACCGATAGATTATAGAGATCATAGATAGATGATAGGAAGATAGATAGATAGATAGAAAGGTAGATCCATAGATACATACATACATACTTACATACATAGATACATAGATAGACAGACCGTTAGACAGATAGATACAGATACATATCGATTGACACAAAGCTATTGTTCATAAATAGGAGTTGAATGGTGAATAACATAGCTAATCTACAAACAAAAAGGAAGAATGAAATCCAGTTTAAAATTGCAGTAAGCAGCCTTTAGAAGAAAACAAACACTACCATTTGCAATGACGTGGATGGAGCTAGACGGTAGTACGTTCAGAGAAATAGGCCAGGTGGAGAAAGACAAGTACCAAGTGATTTCATTCATGTGTGGAGTATAACAACAAAGAGAAACTGAAGGAAAAAAAAAGAAGCACTCTCACAGAATCCGAGAGTTGACTAAAAGATAACAAAGGGAAAAAGACTAGGCAGGGTGAGTCTGAAGGGAGGGATAAGTGTGGGGAGAAAGAATAGTGGTAATTGGGATTAGCATGAATAATGCGTGGGGTCGGGTGTGCATGGGGAGTACTGTACAACACAGAGAAGACTAGCAGACATCATATAGCATCTTACTACTCACTGATGGTTAATTACTGTAACGGGTCTGTGGGGGCGGACATGGTGAAGGGATCCACAGCATTCAACTACGCTGATAGCGACTGAAGAGGTTTTTCGGGGGGACTTGGTGAGGAGGGTAGCATAGTAAACATAATGTTTTTCACGTGATTGTAGATTAATGATAAAAAAATTCTTTAAGTGCAATAAATGTACAGCTCTGAATCATCAGAATAAAAGGTCATGCACTGAGTGCTGCAAACAAAAGACACAGGGTTAAAAGAAGGGATAAAAACTCAAGACACCTACATGCTTACTTACAGGAGACTCACTTGAGATCCAAGGACACAGACAAACAACAAGCAGGTGTGTGGACAAGTACCTTACACGAGTGAATCTGAAAAACAAACTATTAAACAAATGGATTGTGTTTGAGTCCCCAGAGACGGTCAGCAGAAAATAGCCCTATCTGTCCACCGTGAATTATTTTTGTTTGCTTTCATCAGTTCCCAGCGATAGATTTAGTGGTGCAGCAGCATACTTCTCATTTTCTCTCACCTCAACAACTGAGTTGCTGTAATAATAAGCATCTGGGCCATTGAAATCAGTGGGTTTTATGATTTCACGACTGAGAAGATCTAATAACCACCTAAAGAGGGAAGTTTGGACACCCAAATAAACACGTCACTCCACAATACACTCTTGGCTCCCAACTGCTCCTGTCTAGAAATTGGTGTTCCTTTCTATTTGAAGCTCCTTCCTATCGGCGGTGATCACGCTGATGTCCTTCAAACGTGGTGGTGAGCAAAGCAACAAGTTTACTTTTCTGTCGACAACAGGCCCAGAGGAATGATACTTGTGGTCTTCAGGGAGCACTTAGTCAATGAATGTGGCTAATTACAGACAGCAAATTAGAAGGAGATGAAAGAGGAGAGAGGACAGAGACAAGGGTTCAAGTCCCGACACAACCATTTCCTTGTTTTGTTGGTACACGTGGCCGTCTCGACCTGCAAGTCTCTCGGTGAACCCAGTGCTCTCTCTACAGCCTAGATATTATGCAAGATTTTTGGAAGCATAGTGTAGGAAAGTGATATAGGATATGTGGTTAACAGTTCTGTACACAAGGACAGATGGGCAGACAAAAGTTGATTGATTGATTGATAAATAGATAGACAGACAGATAGATAGATATAGGTACATATCGACTAACACAAAGCTACTGCTCATTACCAGGAGAGCAATGGTGAAAGCACATAGCGAAACTACAAACAAAAAAGAAGAATGAAATCCAGTTTAAAAAGTGCAGTAAGCAGCCATAAGAAGAAAACAAATCCTATCATTTGCAATAACGTGGATGGAGGTAGAGGGTATTATGCTCAGTCAAACAGGCCAGGCGGAGAAATACATGTACCAAATGATTTCACTCATGTGTGGAGTATGATAACAAAGAAAAATTGAAGGAAAAGACAGCAGCAGACTCACAGAACCCGAGAGTGGACTAACAGGTACCAAAGAGAAAGTGACTGGGTAGCGTTTGTGGGAAGGGAGTAATAAGGGCGAGGAAAAAGAATGGGGGCACTAGGATTAGCATGTTTAATGTGTAGGGTGGGGCTCATGGGTAGGGCTGTACAACACAGAGAAGACATGTAGTGATTCTACAGCATCTTAGTACATGCTGACGGACAGCGACTGTAACTGGGATTTGGGGGGGACTTGCTGAAGAGGGTAGACTGGAAAACATAATGTTCTGCATGTGATTGTATATTAATGAGAACAAAGAAAATTTCAAACTGATGTAAGAGCACTGCTCTCAAATATCAGAATAAAAGTACAGGCTTTGAGTGCTCCAATCAAAAGACACAGGGTTAGAAGAACTGATGAAAACTCAAGACCACCTACGTGCTCCCTTTCTGGAGACTCACTTGAGATCCAAGGACACAGACAAACTACAAGCTGAAGGGGCAGGGACAGGTACCCTATACAAGTGAAACTGAGAAACAAACAAACAAATGGATTCTTTTTGAGTCCCCAGAGAGAGTCAGTAGAAAATAGCCCAATCTAGCCACCGTGAATTCTTTTTGTTTTGTTTCAGCAGTGCTCAGGCATAGATTTCGTGGTGCAGCAACTTCCTTCTCATTTCCTCCCACCTCAACAAATGAATTGCTGTAATAATAGGCGTCTGCGCTTTTAAAATCATTGCTTTTTATGATGTTCACGAACGTAAAGAAGTAATAACCATCTAAAGAGGGACGTTTGGACCCTCAAAAAACACTTCAATCCACTACACACTCTTATTTCCCAAATGCTCCTGTCCAGAAATAGGTGTTCCTTTATGTTTGTCCCTCCACCTATCAGCAGTGATCACACCGATGTCCCTCAAACATGGTGGTGTGCAAAGAACCAAGTACACTTTTCTGTCGACAACAGGCCCAGACGAAGGATACTTGTGGTCTTCGGGGATCACTTACTCACTGAATGTGGCTAAATAAAGTCACCAAGTGAGCAGGAAGTATAAGAGGACAGAGGACAGAGATACGGGTTCAAGTCCTTTCACCTCCATTTACTGGTTTTGTAAGCACACGCGGCGGACTCTACCTGAAAGTGTATCGGTGAACACAGTGCTCTCCTTATGGCTTAGCTACCTTGCAAGATTTCTGGAAGCATAATGTAGGAAAGAGACATAAGCTATATTGTTAACTGTTCTGTATGGAAGGATAGATGGGCAGACAAAAAGGTGATTGATTCATAGATAGATAGGTAGACAGACGACAGATGAAAGAAAGATAGATATGTACATAGACCGATAGATTATAGAGATCATAGATAGATGATAGGAAGATAGATAGATAGATAGAAAGGTAGATCCATAGATACATACATACATACTTACATACATAGATACATAGATAGACAGACCGTTAGACAGATAGATACAGATACATATCGATTGACACAAAGCTATTGTTCATAAATAGGAGTTGAATGGTGAATAACATAGCTAATCTACAAACAAAAAGGAAGAATGAAATCCAGTTTAAAATTGCAGTAAGCAGCCTTTAGAAGAAAACAAACACTACCATTTGCAATGACGTGGATGGAGCTAGACGGTAGTACGTTCAGAGAAATAGGCCAGGTGGAGAAAGACAAGTACCAAGTGATTTCACTCATGTGTGGAGTATAACAACAAAGAGAAACTGAAGGAAAAAAAAAGAAGCACTCTCACAGAATCCGAGAGTTGACTAAAAGATAACAAAGGGAAAAAGACTAGGCAGGGTGAGTCTGAAGGGAGGGATAAGTGTGGGGAGAAAGAATAGTGGTAATTGGGATTAGCATGAATAATGCGTGGGGTCGGGTGTGCATGGGGAGTACTGTACAACACAGAGAAGACTAGCAGACATCATATAGCATCTTACTACTCACTGATGGTTAATTACTGTAACGGGTCTGTGGGGGCGGACATGGTGAAGGGATCCACAGCATTCAACTACGCTGATAGCGACTGAAGAGGTTTTTCGGGGGAACTTGGTGAGGAGGGTAGCATAGTAAACATAATGTTTTTCACGTGATTGTAGATTAATGATAAAAAAATTCTTTAAGTGCAATAAATGTACAGCTCTGAATCATCAGAATAAAAGGTCATGCACTGAGTGCTGCAAACAAAAGACACAGGGTTAAAAGAAGGGATAAAAACTCAAGACACCTACATGCTTACTTACAGGAGACTCACTTGAGATCCAAGGACACAGACAAACAACAAGCAGGTGTGTGGACAAGTACCTTACACGAGTGAATCTGAAAAACAAACTATTAAACAAATGGATTGTGTTTGAGTCCCCAGAGACGGTCAGCAGAAAATAGCCCTATCTGTCCACCGTGAATTATTTTTGTTTGCTTTCATCAGTTCCCAGCGATAGATTTAGTGGTGCAGCAGCATACTTCTCATTTTCTCTCACCTCAACAACTGAGTTGCTGTAATAATAAGCATCTGGGCCATTGAAATCAGTGGGTTTTATGATTTCACGACTGAGAAGATCTAATAACCACCTAAAGAGGGAAGTTTGGACACCCAAATAAACACGTCACTCCACAATACACTCTTGGCTCCCAACTGCTCCTGTCTAGAAATTGGTGTTCCTTTCTATTTGAAGCTCCTTCCTATCGGCGGTGATCACGCTGATGTCCTTCAAACGTGGTGGTGAGCAAAGCAACAAGTTTACTTTTCTGTCGACAACAGGCCCAGAGGAATGATACTTGTGGTCTTCAGGGAGCACTTAGTCAATGAATGTGGCTAATTACAGACAGCAAATTAGAAGGAGATGAAAGAGGAGAGAGGACAGAGACAAGGGTTCAAGTCCCGACACAACCATTTCCTTGTTTTGTTGGTACACGTGGCCGTCTCGACCTGCAAGTCTCTCGGTGAACCCAGTGCTCTCTCTACAGCCTAGATATTATGCAAGATTTTTGGAAGCATAGTGTAGGAAAGTGATATAGGATATGTGGTTAACAGTTCTGTACACAAGGACAGATGGGCAGACAAAAGTTGATTGATTGATTGATAAATAGATAGACAGACAGATAGATAGATATAGGTACATATCGACTAACACAAAGCTACTGCTCATTACCAGGAGAGCAATGGTGAAAGCACATAGCGAAACTACAAACAAAAAAGAAGAATGAAATCCAGTTTAAAAAGTGCAGTAAGCAGCCATAAGAAGAAAACAAATCCTATCATTTGCAATAACGTGGATGGAGGTAGAGGGTATTATGCTCAGTCAAACAGGCCAGGCGGAGAAATACATGTACCAAATGATTTCACTCATGTGTGGAGTATGATAACAAAGAAAAATTGAAGGAAAAGACAGCAGCAGACTCACAGAACCCGAGAGTGGACTAACAGGTACCAAAGAGAAAGTGACTGGGTAGCGTTTGTGGGAAGGGAGTAATAAGGGCGAGGAAAAAGAATGGGGGCACTAGGATTAGCATGTTTAATGTGTAGGGTGGGGCTCATGGGTAGGGCTGTACAACACAGAGAAGACATGTAGTGATTCTACAGCATCTTAGTACATGCTGACGGACAGCGACTGTAACTGGGATTTGGGGGGGACTTGCTGAAGAGGGTAGACTGGAAAACATAATGTTCTGCATGTGATTGTATATTAATGAGAACAAAGAAAATTTCAAACTGATGTAAGAGCACTGCTCTCAAATATCAGAATAAAAGTACAGGCTTTGAGTGCTCCAATCAAAAGACACAGGGTTAGAAGAACTGATGAAAACTCAAGACCACCTACGTGCTCCCTTTCTGGAGACTCACTTGAGATCCAAGGACACAGACAAACTACAAGCTGAAGGGGCAGGGACAGGTACCCTATACAAGTGAAACTGAGAAACAAACAAACAAATGGATTCTTTTTGAGTCCCCAGAGAGAGTCAGTAGAAAATAGCCCAATCTAGCCACCGTGAATTCTTTTTGTTTTGTTTCAGCAGTGCTCAGGCATAGATTTCGTGGTGCAGCAACTTCCTTCTCATTTCCTCCCACCTCAACAAATGAATTGCTGTAATAATAGGCGTCTGCGCTTTTAAAATCATTGCTTTTTATGATGTTCACGAACGTAAAGAAGTAATAACCATCTAAAGAGGGACGTTTGGACCCTCAAAAAACACTTCAATCCACTACACACTCTTATTTCCCAAATGCTCCTGTCCAGAAATAGGTGTTCCTTTATGTTTGTCCCTCCACCTATCAGCAGTGATCACACCGATGTCCCTCAAACATGGTGGTGTGCAAAGAACCAAGTACACTTTTCTGTCGACAACAGGCCCAGACGAAGGATACTTGTGGTCTTCGGGGATCACTTACTCACTGAATGTGGCTAAATAAAGTCACCAAGTGAGCAGGAAGTATAAGAGGACAGAGGACAGAGATACGGGTTCAAGTCCTTTCACCTCCATTTACTGGTTTTGTAAGCACACGCGGCGGACTCTACCTGAAAGTGTATCGGTGAA
This sequence comes from Manis pentadactyla, assembly GCF_030020395.1. NCBI lineage: Eukaryota > Metazoa > Chordata > Mammalia > Pholidota > Manidae > Manis > Manis pentadactyla. The sequence goes on from NW_026644828.1 coordinate 48,809, forward strand.
CACAGTGCTCTCCTTATGGCTTAGCTACCTTGCAAGATTTCTGGAAGCATAATGTAGGAAAGAGACATAAGCTATATTGTTAACTGTTCTGTATGGAAGGATAGATGGGCAGACAAAAAGGTGATTGATTCATAGATAGATAGGTAGACAGACGACAGATGAAAGAAAGATAGATATGTACATAGACCGATAGATTATAGAGATCATAGATAGATGATAGGAAGATAGATAGATAGATAGAAAGGTAGATCCATAGATACATACATACATACTTACATACATAGATACATAGATAGACAGACCGTTAGACAGATAGATACAGATACATATCGATTGACACAAAGCTATTGTTCATAAATAGGAGTTGAATGGTGAATAACATAGCTAATCTACAAACAAAAAGGAAGAATGAAATCCAGTTTAAAATTGCAGTAAGCAGCCTTTAGAAGAAAACAAACACTACCATTTGCAATGACGTGGATGGAGCTAGACGGTAGTACGTTCAGAGAAATAGGCCAGGTGGAGAAAGACAAGTACCAAGTGATTTCACTCATGTGTGGAGTATAACAACAAAGAGAAACTGAAGGAAAAAAAAAGAAGCACTCTCACAGAATCCGAGAGTTGACTAAAAGATAACAAAGGGAAAAAGACTAGGCAGGGTGAGTCTGAAGGGAGGGATAAGTGTGGGGAGAAAGAATAGTGGTAATTGGGATTAGCATGAATAATGCGTGGGGTCGGGTGTGCATGGGGAGTACTGTACAACACAGAGAAGACTAGCAGACATCATATAGCATCTTACTACTCACTGATGGTTAATTACTGTAACGGGTCTGTGGGGGCGGACATGGTGAAGGGATCCACAGCATTCAACTACGCTGATAGCGACTGAAGAGGTTTTTCGGGGGAACTTGGTGAGGAGGGTAGCATAGTAAACATAATGTTTTTCACGTGATTGTAGATTAATGATAAAAAAATTCTTTAAGTGCAATAAATGTACAGCTCTGAATCATCAGAATAAAAGGTCATGCACTGAGTGCTGCAAACAAAAGACACAGGGTTAAAAGAAGGGATAAAAACTCAAGACACCTACATGCTTACTTACAGGAGACTCACTTGAGATCCAAGGACACAGACAAACAACAAGCAGGTGTGTGGACAAGTACCTTACACGAGTGAATCTGAAAAACAAACTATTAAACAAATGGATTGTGTTTGAGTCCCCAGAGACGGTCAGCAGAAAATAGCCCTATCTGTCCACCGTGAATTATTTTTGTTTGCTTTCATCAGTTCCCAGCGATAGATTTAGTGGTGCAGCAGCATACTTCTCATTTTCTCTCACCTCAACAACTGAGTTGCTGTAATAATAAGCATCTGGGCCATTGAAATCAGTGGGTTTTATGATTTCACGACTGAGAAGATCTAATAACCACCTAAAGAGGGAAGTTTGGACACCCAAATAAACACGTCACTCCACAATACACTCTTGGCTCCCAACTGCTCCTGTCTAGAAATTGGTGTTCCTTTCTATTTGAAGCTCCTTCCTATCGGCGGTGATCACGCTGATGTCCTTCAAACGTGGTGGTGAGCAAAGCAACAAGTTTACTTTTCTGTCGACAACAGGCCCAGAGGAATGATACTTGTGGTCTTCAGGGAGCACTTAGTCAATGAATGTGGCTAATTACAGACAGCAAATTAGAAGGAGATGAAAGAGGAGAGAGGACAGAGACAAGGGTTCAAGTCCCGACACAACCATTTCCTTGTTTTGTTGGTACACGTGGCCGTCTCGACCTGCAAGTCTCTCGGTGAACCCAGTGCTCTCTCTACAGCCTAGATATTATGCAAGATTTTTGGAAGCATAGTGTAGGAAAGTGATATAGGATATGTGGTTAACAGTTCTGTACACAAGGACAGATGGGCAGACAAAAGTTGATTGATTGATTGATAAATAGATAGACAGACAGATAGATAGATATAGGTACATATCGACTAACACAAAGCTACTGCTCATTACCAGGAGAGCAATGGTGAAAGCACATAGCGAAACTACAAACAAAAAAGAAGAATGAAATCCAGTTTAAAAAGTGCAGTAAGCAGCCATAAGAAGAAAACAAATCCTATCATTTGCAATAACGTGGATGGAGGTAGAGGGTATTATGCTCAGTCAAACAGGCCAGGCGGAGAAATACATGTACCAAATGATTTCACTCATGTGTGGAGTATGATAACAAAGAAAAATTGAAGGAAAAGACAGCAGCAGACTCACAGAACCCGAGAGTGGACTAACAGGTACCAAAGAGAAAGTGACTGGGTAGCGTTTGTGGGAAGGGAGTAATAAGGGCGAGGAAAAAGAATGGGGGCACTAGGATTAGCATGTTTAATGTGTAGGGTGGGGCTCATGGGTAGGGCTGTACAACACAGAGAAGACATGTAGTGATTCTACAGCATCTTAGTACATGCTGACGGACAGCGACTGTAACTGGGATTTGGGGGGGACTTGCTGAAGAGGGTAGACTGGAAAACATAATGTTCTGCATGTGATTGTATATTAATGAGAACAAAGAAAATTTCAAACTGATGTAAGAGCACTGCTCTCAAATATAAGAATAAAAGTACAGGCTTTGAGTGCTCCAATCAAAAGACACAGGGTTAGAAGAACTGATGAAAACTCAAGACCACCTACGTGCTCCCTTTCTGGAGACTCACTTGAGATCCAAGGACACAGACAAACTACAAGCTGAAGGGGCAGGGACAGGTACCCTATACAAGTGAAACTGAGAAACAAACAAACAAATGGATTCTTTTTGAGTCCCCAGAGAGAGTCAGTAGAAAATAGCCCAATCTAGCCACCGTGAATTCTTTTTGTTTTGTTTCAGCAGTGCTCAGGCATAGATTTCGTGGTGCAGCAACTTCCTTCTCATTTCCTCCCACCTCAACAAATGAATTGCTGTAATAATAGGCGTCTGCGCTTTTAAAATCATTGCTTTTTATGATGTTCACGAACGTAAAGAAGTAATAACCATCTAAAGAGGGACGTTTGGACCCTCAAAAAACACTTCAATCCACTACACACTCTTATTTCCCAAATGCTCCTGTCCAGAAATAGGTGTTCCTTTATGTTTGTCCCTCCACCTATCAGCAGTGATCACACCGATGTCCCTCAAACATGGTGGTGTGCAAAGAACCAAGTACACTTTTCTGTCGACAACAGGCCCAGACGAAGGATACTTGTGGTCTTCGGGGATCACTTACTCACTGAATGTGGCTAAATAAAGTCACCAAGTGAGCAGGAAGTATAAGAGGACAGAGGACAGAGATACGGGTTCAAGTCCTTTCACCTCCATTTACTGGTTTTGTAAGCACACGCGGCGGACTCTACCTGAAAGTGTATCGGTGAACACAGTGCTCTCCTTATGGCTTAGCTACCTTGCAAGATTTCTGGAAGCATAATGTAGGAAAGAGACATAAGCTATATTGTTAACTGTTCTGTATGGAAGGATAGATGGGCAGACAAAAAGGTGATTGATTCATAGATAGATAGGTAGACAGACGACAGATGAAAGAAAGATAGATATGTACATAGACCGATAGATTATAGAGATCATAGATAGATGATAGGAAGATAGATAGATAGATAGAAAGGTAGATCCATAGATACATACATACATACTTACATACATAGATACATAGATAGACAGACCGTTAGACAGATAGATACAGATACATATCGATTGACACAAAGCTATTGTTCATAAATAGGAGTTGAATGGTGAATAACATAGCTAATCTACAAACAAAAAGGAAGAATGAAATCCAGTTTAAAATTGCAGTAAGCAGCCTTTAGAAGAAAACAAACACTACCATTTGCAATGACGTGGATGGAGCTAGACGGTAGTACGTTCAGAGAAATAGGCCAGGTGGAGAAAGACAAGTACCAAGTGATTTCACTCATGTGTGGAGTATAACAACAAAGAGAAACTGAAGGAAAAAAAAAGAAGCACTCTCACAGAATCCGAGAGTTGACTAAAAGATAACAAAGGGAAAAAGACCAGGCAGGGTGAGTCTGAAGGGAGGGATAAGTGTGGGGAGAAAGAATAGTGGTAATTGGGATTAGCATGAATAATGCGTGGGGTCGGGTGTGCATGGGGAGTACTGTACAACACAGAGAAGACTAGCAGACATCATATAGCATCTTACTACTCACTGATGGTTAATTACTGTAACGGGTCTGTGGGGGCGGACATGGTGAAGGGATCCACAGCATTCAACTACGCTGATAGCGACTGAAGAGGTTTTTCGGGGGAACTTGGTGAGGAGGGTAGCATAGTAAACATAATGTTTTTCACGTGATTGTAGATTAATGATAAAAAAATTCTTTAAGTGCAATAAATGTACAGCTCTGAATCATCAGAATAAAAGGTCATGCACTGAGTGCTGCAAACAAAAGACACAGGGTTAAAAGAAGGGATAAAAACTCAAGACACCTACATGCTTACTTACAGGAGACTCACTTGAGATCCAAGGACACAGACAAACAACAAGCAGGTGTGTGGACAAGTACCTTACACGAGTGAATCTGAAAAACAAACTATTAAACAAATGGATTGTGTTTGAGTCCCCAGAGACGGTCAGCAGAAAATAGCCCTATCTGTCCACCGTGAATTATTTTTGTTTGCTTTCATCAGTTCCCAGCGATAGATTTAGTGGTGCAGCAGCATACTTCTCATTTTCTCTCACCTCAACAACTGAGTTGCTGTAATAATAAGCATCTGGGCCATTGAAATCAGTGGGTTTTATGATTTCACGACTGAGAAGATCTAATAACCACCTAAAGAGGGAAGTTTGGACACCCAAATAAACACGTCACTCCACAATACACTCTTGGCTCCCAACTGCTCCTGTCTAGAAATTGGTGTTCCTTTCTATTTGAAGCTCCTTCCTATCGGCGGTGATCACGCTGATGTCCTTCAAACATGGTGGTGAGCAAAGCAACAAGTTTACTTTTCTGTCGACAACAGGCCCAGAGGAATGATACTTGTGGTCTTCAGGGAGCACTTAGTCAATGAATGTGGCTAATTACAGACAGCAAATTAGAAGGAGATGAAAGAGGAGAGAGGACAGAGACAAGGGTTCAAGTCCCGACACAACCATTTCCTTGTTTTGTTGGTACACGTGGCCGTCTCGACCTGCAAGTCTCTCGGTGAACCCAGTGCTCTCTCTACAGCCTAGATATTATGCAAGATTTTTGGAAGCATAGTGTAGGAAAGTGATATAGGATATGTGGTTAACAGTTCTGTACACAAGGACAGATGGGCAGACAAAAGTTGATTGATTGATTGATAAATAGATAGACAGACAGATAGATAGATATAGGTACATATCGACTAACACAAAGCTACTGCTCATTACCAGGAGAGCAATGGTGAAAGCACATAGCGAAACTACAAACAAAAAAGAAGAATGAAATCCAGTTTAAAAAGTGCAGTAAGCAGCCATAAGAAGAAAACAAATCCTATCATTTGCAATAACGTGGATGGAGGTAGAGGGTATTATGCTCAGTCAAACAGGCCAGGCGGAGAAATACATGTACCAAATGATTTCACTCATGTGTGGAGTATGATAACAAAGAAAAATTGAAGGAAAAGACAGCAGCAGACTCACAGAACCCGAGAGTGGACTAACAGGTACCAAAGAGAAAGTGACTGGGTAGCGTTTGTGGGAAGGGAGTAATAAGGGCGAGGAAAAAGAATGGGGGCACTAGGATTAGCATGTTTAATGTGTAGGGTGGGGCTCATGGGTAGGGCTGTACAACACAGAGAAGACATGTAGTGATTCTACAGCATCTTAGTACATGCTGACGGACAGCGACTGTAACTGGGATTTGGCGGGACTAGCTGAAGAGGGTAGACTGGAAAACATAATGTTCTGCATGTGATTTTATATTAATGAGAACAAAGAAAATTTCAAACTGATGTAAGGGCACTGCTCTCAAATATCAGAATAAAAGTACAGGCTTTGAGTGCTCCAATCAAAAGACACAGGGTTAGAAGAACTGATGAAAACTCAAGACCACCTACGTGCTCCCTTTCTGGAGACTCACTTGAGATCCAAGGACACAGACAAACTACAAGCTGAAGGGGCAGGGACAGGTACCCTATACAAGTGAAACTGAGAAACAAACAAACAAATGGATTCTTTTTGAGTCCCCAGAGAGAGTCAGTAGAAAATAGCCCAATCTAGCCACCGTGAATTCTTTTTGTTTTGTTTCAGCAGTGCTCAGGCATAGATTTCGTGGTGCAGCAACTTCCTTCTCATTTCCTCCCACCTCAACAAATGAATTGCTGTAATAATAGGCGTCTGCGCTTTTAAAATCATTGCTTTTTATGATGTTCACGAACGTAAAGAAGTAATAACCATCTAAAGAGGGACGTTTGGACCCTCAAAAAACACTTCAATCCACTAAACACTCTTATTTCCCAAATGCTCCTGTCCAGAAATAGGTGTTCCTTTATGTTTGTCCCTAAACCTATCAGCAGTGATCACACCGATGTCCCTCAAACATGGTGGTGTGCAAAGAACCAAGTACACTTTTCTGTCGACAACAGGCCCAGACGAAGGATACTTGTGGTCTTCGGGGATCACTTACTCACTGAATGTGGCTAAATAAAGTCACCAAGTGAGCAGGAAGTATAAGAGGACAGAGGACAGAGATACGGGTTCAAGTCCTTTCACCTCCATTTACTGGTTTTGTAAGCACACGCGGCTGACTCTACCTAAAACTGTATCGGTGAACACAGTGCTCTCCTTATGGCTTAGCTACCTTGCAAGATTTCTGGAAGCATAATGTAGGAAAGAGACATAAGCTATATTGTTAACTGTTCTGTATGGAAGGATAGATGGGCAGACAAAAAGGTGATTGATTCATAGATAGATAGGTAGACAGACGACAGATGAAAGAAAGATAGATATGTACATAGACCGATAGATTATAGAGATCATAGATAGATGATAGGAAGATAGATAGATAGATAGAAAGGTAAATCCATAGATACATACATACATACTTACATACATAGATACATAGATAGACAGACCGTTAGACAGATAGATACAGATACATATCGATTGACACAAAGCTATTGTTCATAAATAGGAGTTGAATGGTGAATAACATAGCTAATCTACAAACAAAAAGGAAGAATGAAATCCAGTTTAAAATTACAGTAAGCAGCCTTTAGAAGAAAACAAACACTACCGTTTGCAATGACGTGGATGGAGCTAGACGGTAGTACGTTCAGAGAAATAGGCCAGGTGGAGAAAGACAAGTACCAAGTGATTTCACTCATGTGTGGAGTATAACAACAAAGAGAAACTGAAGGAAAAAAAAAGAAGCACTCTCACAGAATCCTAGAGTTGACTAAAAGTTACCAAAGGGAAAAAGACTAGGCAGGGTGAGTCTGAAGGGAGGGATAAGGGTGGGGAGAAAGAATAGTGGTAATTGGGTTTAGCATGAATAATGCGTGGGGTCGGTTGTGCATGGGGTGTACTGTACAACACAGAGAAGACTAGTAGAGATCATATAGCATCTTACTACTCACTGATGGACAGCGACTGTAACGGGTCTGTGAGGGTGGACTTGGTGAAGGGATCCAAGCATTCAACTACGCTGATAGACAGCGACTGAAGAGGTTTTTCGGGGGGACTTGGTGAAGGGGGGAGCATAGTAAAAATAATGTTCTTCTCGTGATTGTAGATTAATGATAAAAAAAATTATTTAAGTGCAATAAGTGTACAGCTCGGAATCATGAGAATAAAAGGTCATGCACTGAGTGCTGCAAACAAAAGACACAGGTTTAAAAGAAGGGATAAAAACTCAAGACACCTACATGCTTACTTACAGGAGACTCACTTGAAATTCAAGGACACAGACAAACTACAAGCAGGTGTGTGGACAAGTACCTTACACGAGTGAATCTGAAAAACAAACTATTAAACAAATGGATTGTGTTTGAGTCCCCAGAGACGGTCAGCAGAAAATAGCCCTATCTGTCCACCGTGAATTATTTTTGTTTGCTTTCATCAGTTCCCAGCGATAGATTTAGTGGTGCAGCAGCATACTTCTCATTTTCTCTCACCTCAACAACTGAGTTGCTGTAATAATAAGCATCTGGGCCATTGAAATCAGTGGGTTTTATGATTTCACGACTGAGAAGATCTAATAAACACCTAAAGAGGGAAGTTTGGACACTCAAATAAACACGTCACTCCACAATACACTCTTGGCTCCCAACTGCTCCTGTCTAGAAATTGCTGTTTCTTTTCTATTTGACCCTCCGTCCTATCGGCGGTGATCACGCTGATGTCCTTCAAACATGGTGGTGAGCAAAGCAACAAGTTTACTTTTCTGTCGACAACAGGCACAGAGGAATGATACTTGTGGTCTTCAGGGAGCACTTAGTCAATGAATGTGGCTAATTACAGACAGCAAATTAGAAGGAGATGAAAGAGGACAGAGGACAGAGACAAGGGTTCAAGTCCCGACACAACCATTTCCTGGTTTTGTTGGTACACGTGGCCGTCTCGACCTGCAAGGCTCTCGGTGAACCCAGTGCTCTCTCTACAGCCTAGATACTATGCAAGATTTTTGGAAGCATAGTGTAGGAAAGTGATATAGGATATGTGGTTAACTGTTCTGTACACAAGGACAGATGGGCAGACAAAAAGTTGATTGATTGATTGATAAATAGACAGACAGATAGATCGATATAGGTACATATCGACTAACACAAAGCTACTGCTCATTACCAGGAGAACAATGGTGAAAGCACACAGCGAATCTACAAACAAAAAAGAAGAATGAAATCCAGTTTAAAAAGTGCAGTAAGCAGCCATAAGAAGAAAACAAATCCTATCATTTGCAATAACGTGGATGGAGGTAGAGGGTATTATGCTCAGTCAAACAGGCCAGGCGGAGAAATACATGTACCAAATGATTTCACTCATGTGTGGAGTATGATAACAAAGAAAAACTGAAGGAAAAGACATCAGCAGACTCACAGAACCGAGAGTGGACTAACAGGTACCAAAGAGAAAGTGACTGGGTAGCGTTTGTGGGAAGGGAGTAATAAGGGCGAGGAAAAAGAATGGGGGCATTAGGATTAGCATGTTTAATGTGTAGGGTGGGGCTCATGGGTAGGGCTGTACAACACAGAGAAGACATGTAGTGATTCTACAGCATCTTAGTACATGCTGACGGACAGCGACTGTAACTGGGATTTGGGGGGGACTAGCTGAAGAGGGTAGACTGGAAAACATAATGTTCTGCATGTGATTTTATATTAATGAGAACAAAGAAAATTTCAAACTGATGTAAGAGCACTGCTCTCAAATATCAGAATAAAAGTACAGGCTTTGAGTGCTCCAATCAAAAGACACAGGGTTAGAAGAACTGATGAAAACTCAAGACCACCTACGTGCTCCCTTTCTGGAGACTCACTTGAGATCCAAGGACACAGACAAACTACAAGCTGAAGGGGCAGGGACAGGTACCCTATACAAGTGAAACTGAGAAACAAACAAACAAATGGATTCTTTTTGAGTCCCCAGAGAGAGTCAGTAGAAAATAGCCCAATCTAACCACCGTGAATTCTTTTTGTTTTGTTTCAGCAGTGCTCAGGCATAGATTTCGTGGTGCAGCAACTTCCTTCTCATTTCCTCCCACCTCAACAAATGAATTGCTGTAATAATAGGCGTCTGCGCTTTTAAAATCATTGCTTTTTATGATGTTCACGAACGTAAAGAAGTAATAACCATCTAAAGAGGGACGTTTGGACCCTCAAAAAACACTTCAATCCACTACACACTCTTATTTCCCAAATGCTCCTGTCCAGAAATAGGTGTTCCTTTATGTTTGTCCCTCCACCTATCAGCAGTGATCACACCGATGTCCCTCAAACATGGTGGTGTGCAAAGAACCAAGTACACTTTTCTGTCGACAACAGGCACAGACGAAGGATACTTGTGGTCTTCGGGGATCACTTACTCACTGAATGTGGCTAAATAAAGTCACCAAGCGAGCAGGAAGTATAAGAGGACAGAGGACAGAGATACGGGTTCAAGTCCTTTCACCTCCATTTACTGGTTTTGTAAGCACACGCGGCGGACTCTACCTGAAAGTGTATCGGTGAACACAGTGCTCTCCTTATGGCTTAGCTACCTTGCAAGTTTTCTGGAAGCATAATGTAGGAAAGAGACATAAGCGATATTGTTAACTGTTCTATACAGAAGGATAGATGGGCAGACAAAAAGGTGATTGATTCATAGATAGATAGGTAGACAGAAGACAGATGAAAGAAAGATAGATAGGTACATAGACCGATAGATTATAGAGATCATAGATAGATGATAGGAAGATAGATAGATAGATAGAAAGGTAGATCCATAGATACATACATACATACTTACATACATAGATACATAGATAGACAGACCGTTAGACAGATAGATACAGATACATATCGATTGACACAAAGCTATTGTTCATAAATAGGAGTTGAATGGTGAATAACATAGCTAATCTACAAACAAAAAGGAAGAATGAAATCCAGTTTAAAATTACAGTAAGCAGCCTTTAGAAGAAAACAAACACTACCATTTGCAATGACGTGGATGGAGCTAGACGGTAGTACGTTCAGAGAAATAGGCCAGGTGGAGAAAGACAAGTACCAAGTGATTTCACTCATGTGTGGTGTATAACAACAAAGTGAAACTGAAGGAAAAAAAAAGAAGCACTCTCACAGAATTCGAGAGTTGACTAAAAGATACCAAAGGGAAAAAGACTAGGCAGGGTGAGTCTGAAGGGAGGGATAAGTGTGGGGAGAAAGAATAGTGGTAATTGGGATTAGCATGAATAATGCGTGGGGTCGGGTGTGCATGGGGAGTACTGTACAACACAGAGAAGACTAGCAGACATCATATAGCATCTTACTACTCACTGATGGTTAATTACACTAACGGGTCTGTGGGGGCAGACATGGTGAAGGGATCCACAGCATTCAACTACGCTGAAAGACAGCGACTGAAGAGGTTTTACGGGGGGACTTGGTGAAGGGGGGAGCATAGTAAAAATAATGTTCTTCTCGTGATTGTAGATTAATGATAAAAAAATTATTTAAGTGCAATAAGTGTACAGCTCGGAATCATCAGAATAAAAGGTCATGCACTGAGTGCTGCAAACAAAAGACACAGGGTTTAAAGAAGGGATAAAAATTCAAGACACCTACGTGCTTACTTACAGGGGACTCACTTGAGATCCAAGGACACAGACAAACTACAAGCCGAAGGTGTGTGGACAAGTACCCTACACGAGTGAAACTGAAAAACAAACTATCAAACAAATAGATTCTGTTTGTGTACCAGAGACAGTCAGCAGAAAATAGCCCTATCTGTCCAAGGTGAATTCTTTTTGTTTGGTTTCAGCAGTTCCCAGCCATAGATTTAGTGGTGCAGCAACATACTTCTCATTTTCTCTCACCTCAACAACTGAGTTGCTGTAATAATAAGCATCTGGGCCATTAAAATCAGTGGGTTTTATGATTTCACGACTGAGAAGATCTAATAACCACCTAAAGAGGGAAGTTTGGACACCCAAATAAACACGTCACTCCACAATACACTCTTGGCTCCCAACTGCTCCTGTCTAGAAATTGGTGTTCCTTTCTATTTGACCCTCCGTCCTATCGGCGGTGATCACGCTGATGTCCTTCAAACATGGTGGTGAGCAAAGCAACAAGTTTACTTTTCTGTCGACAACAGGCACAGAGGAATGATACTTGTGGTCTTCAGGGAGCACTTAGTCAATGAACGTGGCTAATTACAGACAGCAGATTAGAAGGAGATGAAAGAGGACAGAGGACAGAGACAAGGGTTCAAGTCCCGACACAACCATTTCCTGGTTTTGTTGGTACACGTGGCCGTCTCGACCTGCAAGGCTCTCGGTGAACCCAGTGCTCTCTCTACAGCCTAGATACTATGCAAGATTTTTGGAAGCATAGTGTAGGAAAGTGATATAGGATATGTGGTTAACTGTACTGTACACAAGGACAGATGGGCAGACAAAAAGTTGATTGATTGATTGATAAATAGATAGACAGACAGATAGATCGATATAGGTACATATCGACTAACACAAAGCTACTGCTCATTACCAGGAGAACAATGGTGAAAGCACATAGCGAATCTACAAACAAAAAAGAAGAATGAAATCCAGTTTAAAAAGTGCAGTAAGCAGCCATAAGAAGAAAACAAATCCTATCATTTGCAATACCGTGGATGGAGGTAGAGGGTATTATGCTCAGTCAAACAGGCCAGGCGGAGAAATACATGTACCAAATGATTTCACTCATGTGTGGAGTATGATAACAAAGAAAAATTGAAGGAAAAGACAGCAGCAGACTCACAGAACCCGAGAGTGGACTAACAGGTACCAAAGAGAAAGTGACTGGGTAGCGTTTGTGGGAAGGGAGTAATAAGGGCGAGGAAAAAGAATGGGGGCATTAGGATTAGCATGTTTAATGTGTAGGGTGGGGCTCATGGGTAGGGCTGTACAACACAGAGAAGACATGTAGTGATTCTACAGCATCTTAGTACATGCTGACGGACAGCGACTGTAACTGGGATTTGGGGGGGACTAGCTGAAGAGGGTAGACTGGAAAACATAATGTTCTGCATGTGATTTTATATTAATGAGAACAAAGAAAATTTCAAACTGATGTAAGAGCACTGCTCTCAAATATCAGAATAAAAGTACAGGCTTTGAGTGCTCCAATCAAAAGACACAGGGTTAGAAGAACTGATGAAAACTCAAGACCACCTACGTGCTCCCTTTCTGGAGACTCACTTGAGATCCAAGGACACAGACAAACTACAAGCTGAAGGGGCAGGGACAGGTACCCTATACAAGTGAAACTGAGAAACAAACAAACAAATGGATTCTTTTTGAGTCCCCAGAGAGAGTCAGTAGAAAATAGCCCAATCTAACCACCGTGAATTCTTTTTGTTTTGTTTCAGCAGTGCTCAGGCATAGATTTCGTGGTGCAGCAACTTCCTTCTCATTTCCTCCCACCTCAACAAATGAATTGCTGTAATAATAGGCGTCTGCGCTTTTAAAATCATTGCTTTTTATGATGTTCACGAACGTAAAGAAGTAATAACCATCTAAAGAGGGACGTTTGGACCCTCAAAAAACACTTCAATCCACTACACACTCTTATTTCCCAAATGCTCCTGTCCAGAAATAGGTGTTCCTTTATGTTTGTCCCTCCACCTATCAGCAGTGATCACACCGATGTCCCTCAAACATGGTGGTGTGCAAAGAACCAAGTACACTTTTCTGTCGACAACAGGCACAGACGAAGGATACTTGTGGTCTTCGGGGATCACTTACTCACTGAATGTGGCTAAATAAAGTCACCAAGCGAGCAGGAAGTATAAGAGGACAGAGGACAGAGATACGGGTTCAAGTCCTTTCACCTCCATTTACTGGTTTTGTAAGCACACGCGGCGGACTCTACCTGAAAGTGTATCGGTGAACACAGTGCTCTCCTTATGGCTTAGCTACCTTGCAAGTTTTCTGGAAGCATAATGTAGGAAAGAGACATAAGCGATATTGTTAACTGTTCTATACAGAAGGATAGATGGGCAGACAAAAAGGTGATTGATTCATAGATAGATAGGTAGACAGAAGACAGATGAAAGAAAGATAGATAGGTACATAGACCGATAGATTATAGAGATCATAGATAGATGATAGGAAGATAGATAGATAGATAGAAAGGTAGATCCATAGATACATACATACATACTTACATACATAGATACATAGATAGACAGACCGTTAGACAGATAGATACAGATACATATCGATTGACACAAAGCTATTGTTCATAAATAGGAGTTGAATGGTGAATAACATAGCTAATCTACAAACAAAAAGGAAGAATGAAATCCAGTTTAAAATTACAGTAAGCAGCCTTTAGAAGAAAACAAACACTACCATTTGCAATGACGTGGATGGAGCTAGACGGTAGTACGTTCAGAGAAATAGGCCAGGTGGAGAAAGACAAGTACCAAGTGATTTCACTCATGTGTGGTGTATAACAACAAAGTGAAACTGAAGGAAAAAAAAAGAAGCACTCTCACAGAATTCGAGAGTTGACTAAAAGATACCAAAGGGAAAAAGACTAGGCAGGGTGAGTCTGAAGGGAGGGATAAGTGTGGGGAGAAAGAATAGTGGTAATTGGGATTAGCATGAATAATGCGTGGGGTCGGGTGTGCATGGGGAGTACTGTACAACACAGAGAAGACTAGCAGACATCATATAGCATCTTACTACTCACTGATGGTTAATTACACTAACGGGTCTGTGGGGGCAGACATGGTGAAGGGATCCACAGCATTCAACTACGCTGAAAGACAGCGACTGAAGAGGTTTTACGGGGGGACTTGGTGAAGGGGGGAGCATAGTAAAAATAATGTTCTTCTCGTGATTGTAGATTAATGATAAAAAAATTATTTAAGTGCAATAAGTGTACAGCTCGGAATCATCAGAATAAAAGGTCATGCACTGAGTGCTGCAAACAAAAGACACAGGGTTTAAAGAAGGGATAAAAATTCAAGACACCTACGTGCTTACTTACAGGGGACTCACTTGAGATCCAAGGACACAGACAAACTACAAGCCGAAGGTGTGTGGACAAGTACCCTACACGAGTGAAACTGAAAAACAAACTATCAAACAAATAGATTCTGTTTGTGTACCAGAGACAGTCAGCAGAAAATAGCCCTATCTGTCCAAGGTGAATTCTTTTTGTTTGGTTTCAGCAGTTCCCAGCCATAGATTTAGTGGTGCAGCAACATACTTCTCATTTTCTCTCACCTCAACAACTGAGTTGCTGTAATAATAAGCATCTGGGCCATTAAAATCAGTGGGTTTTATGATTTCACGACTGAGAAGATCTAATAACCACCTAAAGAGGGAAGTTTGGACACCCAAATAAACACGTCACTCCACAATACACTCTTGGCTCCCAACTGCTCCTGTCTAGAAATTGGTGTTCCTTTCTATTTGACCCTCCGTCCTATCGGCGGTGATCACGCTGATGTCCTTCAAACATGGTGGTGAGCAAAGCAACAAGTTTACTTTTCTGTCGACAACAGGCACAGAGGAATGATACTTGTGGTCTTCAGGGAGCACTTAGTCAATGAACGTGGCTAATTACAGACAGCAGATTAGAAGGAGATGAAAGAGGACAGAGGACAGAGACAAGGGTTCAAGTCCCGACACAACCATTTCCTGGTTTTGTTGGTACACGTGGCCGTCTCGACCTGCAAGGCTCTCGGTGAACCCAGTGCTCTCTCTACAGCCTAGATACTATGCAAGATTTTTGGAAGCATAGTGTAGGAAAGTGATATAGGATATGTGGTTAACTGTACTGTACACAAGGACAGATGGGCAGACAAAAAGTTGATTGATTGATTGATAAATAGATAGACAGACAGATAGATCGATATAGGTACATATCGACTAACACAAAGCTACTGCTCATTACCAGGAGAACAATGGTGAAAGCACATAGCGAATCTACAAACAAAAAAGAAGAATGAAATCCAGTTTAAAAAGTGCAGTAAGCAGCCATAAGAAGAAAACAAATCCTATCATTTGCAATACCGTGGATGGAGGTAGAGGGTATTATGCTCAGTCAAACAGGCCAGGCGGAGAAATACATGTACCAAATGATTTCACTCATGTGTGGAGTATGATAACAAAGAAAAATTGAAGGAAAAGACAGCAGCAGACTCACAGAACCCGAGAGTGGACTAACAGGTACCAAAGAGAAAGTGACTGGGTAGCGTTTGTGGGAAGGGAGTAATAAGGGCGAGGAAAAAGAATGGGGGCATTAGGATTAGCATGTTTAATGTGTAGGGTGGGGCTCATGGGTAGGGCTGTACAACACAGAGAAGACATGTAGTGATTCTACAGCATCTTAGTACATGCTGACGGACAGCGACTGTAACTGGGATTTGGGGGGGACTAGCTGAAGAGGGTAGACTGGAAAACATAATGTTCTGCATGTGATTTTATATTAATGAGAACAAAGAAAATTTCAAACTGATGTAAGAGCACTGCTCTCAAATATCAGAATAAAAGTACAGGCTTTGAGTGCTCCAATCAAAAGACACAGGGTTAGAAGAACTGATGAAAACTCAAGACCACCTACGTGCTCCCTTTCTGGAGACTCACTTGAGATCCAAGGACACAGACAAACTACAAGCTGAAGGGGCAGGGACAGGTACCCTATACAAGTGAAACTGAGAAACAAACAAACAAATGGATTCTTTTTGAGTCCCCAGAGAGAGTCAGTAGAAAATAGCCCAATCTAACCACCGTGAATTCTTTTTGTTTTGTTTCAGCAGTGCTCAGGCATAGATTTCGTGGTGCAGCAACTTCCTTCTCATTTCCTCCCACCTCAACAAATGAATTGCTGTAATAATAGGCGTCTGCGCTTTTAAAATCATTGCTTTTTATGATGTTCACGAACGTAAAGAAGTAATAACCATCTAAAGAGGGACGTTTGGACCCTCAAAAAACACTTCAATCCACTACACACTCTTATTTCCCAAATGCTCCTGTCCAGAAATAGGTGTTCCTTTATGTTTGTCCCTCCACCTATCAGCAGTGATCACACCGATGTCCCTCAAACATGGTGGTGTGCAAAGAACCAAGTACACTTTTCTGTCGACAACAGGCACAGACGAAGGATACTTGTGGTCTTCGGGGATCACTTACTCACTGAATGTGGCTAAATAAAGTCACCAAGCGAGCAGGAAGTATAAGAGGACAGAGGACAGAGATACGGGTTCAAGTCCTTTCACCTCCATTTACTGGTTTTGTAAGCACACGCGGCGGACTCTACCTGAAAGTGTATCGGTGAACACAGTGCTCTCCTTATGGCTTAGCTACCTTGCAAGTTTTCTGGAAGCATAATGTAGGAAAGAGACATAAGCGATATTGTTAACTGTTCTATACAGAAGGATAGATGGGCAGACAAAAAGGTGATTGATTCATAGATAGATAGGTAGACAGAAGACAGATGAAAGAAAGATAGATAGGTACATAGACCGATAGATTATAGAGATCATAGATAGATGATAGGAAGATAGATAGATAGATAGAAAGGTAGATCCATAGATACATACATACATACTTACATACATAGATACATAGATAGACAGACCGTTAGACAGATAGATACAGATACATATCGATTGACACAAAGCTATTGTTCATAAATAGGAGTTGAATGGTGAATAACATAGCTAATCTACAAACAAAAAGGAAGAATGAAATCCAGTTTAAAATTACAGTAAGCAGCCTTTAGAAGAAAACAAACACTACCATTTGCAATGACGTGGATGGAGCTAGACGGTAGTACGTTCAGAGAAATAGGCCAGGTGGAGAAAGACAAGTACCAAGTGATTTCACTCATGTGTGGTGTATAACAACAAAGTGAAACTGAAGGAAAAAAAAAGAAGCACTCTCACAGAATTCGAGAGTTGACTAAAAGATACCAAAGGGAAAAAGACTAGGCAGGGTGAGTCTGAAGGGAGGGATAAGTGTGGGGAGAAAGAATAGTGGTAATTGGGATTAGCATGAATAATGCGTGGGGTCGGGTGTGCATGGGGAGTACTGTACAACACAGAGAAGACTAGCAGACATCATATAGCATCTTACTACTCACTGATGGTTAATTACACTAACGGGTCTGTGGGGGCAGACATGGTGAAGGGATCCACAGCATTCAACTACGCTGAAAGACAGCGACTGAAGAGGTTTTACGGGGGGACTTGGTGAAGGGGGGAGCATAGTAAAAATAATGTTCTTCTCGTGATTGTAGATTAATGATAAAAAAATTATTTAAGTGCAATAAGTGTACAGCTCGGAATCATCAGAATAAAAGGTCATGCACTGAGTGCTGCAAACAAAAGACACAGGGTTTAAAGAAGGGATAAAAATTCAAGACACCTACGTGCTTACTTACAGGGGACTCACTTGAGATCCAAGGACACAGACAAACTACAAGCCGAAGGTGTGTGGACAAGTACCCTACACGAGTGAAACTGAAAAACAAACTATCAAACAAATAGATTCTGTTTGTGTACCAGAGACAGTCAGCAGAAAATAGCCCTATCTGTCCAAGGTGAATTCTTTTTGTTTGGTTTCAGCAGTTCCCAGCCATAGATTTAGTGGTGCAGCAACATACTTCTCATTTTCTCTCACCTCAACAACTGAGTTGCTGTAATAATAAGCATCTGGGCCATTAAAATCAGTGGGTTTTATGATTTCACGACTGAGAAGATCTAATAACCACCTAAAGAGGGAAGTTTGGACACCCAAATAAACACGTCACTCCACAATACACTCTTGGCTCCCAACTGCTCCTGTCTAGAAATTGGTGTTCCTTTCTATTTGACCCTCCGTCCTATCGGCGGTGATCACGCTGATGTCCTTCAAACATGGTGGTGAGCAAAGCAACAAGTTTACTTTTCTGTCGACAACAGGCACAGAGGAATGATACTTGTGGTCTTCAGGGAGCACTTAGTCAATGAACGTGGCTAATTACAGACAGCAGATTAGAAGGAGATGAAAGAGGACAGAGGACAGAGACAAGGGTTCAAGTCCCGACACAACCATTTCCTGGTTTTGTTGGTACACGTGGCCGTCTCGACCTGCAAGGCTCTCGGTGAACCCAGTGCTCTCTCTACAGCCTAGATACTATGCAAGATTTTTGGAAGCATAGTGTAGGAAAGTGATATAGGATATGTGGTTAACTGTACTGTACACAAGGACAGATGGGCAGACAAAAAGTTGATTGATTGATTGATAAATAGATAGACAGACAGATAGATCGATATAGGTACATATCGACTAACACAAAGCTACTGCTCATTACCAGGAGAACAATGGTGAAAGCACATAGCGAATCTACAAACAAAAAAGAAGAATGAAATCCAGTTTAAAAAGTGCAGTAAGCAGCCATAAGAAGAAAACAAATCCTATCATTTGCAATACCGTGGATGGAGGTAGAGGGTATTATGCTCAGTCAAACAGGCCAGGCGGAGAAATACATGTACCAAATGATTTCACTCATGTGTGGAGTATGATAACAAAGAAAAATTGAAGGAAAAGACAGCAGCAGACTCACAGAACCCGAGAGTGGACTAACAGGTACCAAAGAGAAAGTGACTGGGTAGCGTTTGTGGGAAGGGAGTAATAAGGGCGAGGAAAAAGAATGGGGGCACTAGGATTAGCATGTTTAATGTGTAGGGTGGGGCTCATGGGTAGGGCTGTACAACACAGAGAAGACATGTAGTGATTCTACAGCATCTTAGTACATGCTGACGGACAGCGACTGTAACTGGGATTTGGGGGGGACTTGCTGAAGAGGGTAGACTGGAAAACATAATGTTCTGCATGTGATTGTATATTAATGAGAACAAAGAAAATTTCAAACTGATGTAAGAGCACTGCTCTCAAATATCAGAATAAAAGTACAGGCTTTGAGTGCTCCAATCAAAAGACACAGGGTTAGAAGAACTGATGAAAACTCAAGACCACCTACGTGCTCCCTTTCTGGAGACTCACTTGAGATCCAAGGACACAGACAAACTACAAGCTGAAGGGGCAGGGACAGGTACCCTATACAAGTGAAACTGAGAAACAAACAAACAAATGGATTCTTTTTGAGTCCCCAGAGAGAGTCAGTAGAAAATAGCCCAATCTAGCCACCGTGAATTCTTTTTGTTTTGTTTCAGCAGTGCTCAGGCATATATTTCGTGGTGCAGCAACTTGCTTCTCATTTACTCCCACCTCAACAAATGAATTGCTGAAATAATAGGCGTCTGCGCTTTTAAAATCATTGCTTTTTATGATGTTCACGAACGTAAAGAAGTAATAACCATCTAAAGAGGGACGTTTGGACCCTCAAAAAACACTTCAATCCACTACACACTCTTATTTCCCAAATGCTCCTGTCCAGAAATAGGTGTTCCTTTATGTTTGTCCCTCCACCTATCAGCAGTGATCACACCGATGTCCCTCAAACATGGTGGTGTGCAAAGAACCAAGTACACTTTTCTGTCGACAACAGGCACAGACGAAGGATACTTGTGGTCTTCGGGGATCACTTACTCACTGAATGTGGCTAAATAAAGTCACCAAGCGAGCAGGAAGTATAAGAGGACAGAGGACAGAGATACGGGTTCAAGTCCTTTCACCTCCATTTACTGGTTTTGTAAGCACACGCGGCTGACTCTACCTGAAAGTGTATCGGTGAACACAGTGCTCTCCTTATGGCTTAGCTACCTTGCAAGATTTCTGGAAGCATAATGTAGGAAAGAGACATAAGCTATATTGTTAACTGTTCTATACAGAAGGATAGATGGGCAGACAAAAAGGTGATTGATTCATAGATAGATAGGTAGACAGAAGACAGATGAAAGAAAGATAGATATGTACATAGACCGATAGATTATAGAGATCATAGATAGATGAATGGAAGATAGATAGATAGATAGAAAGGTAGATCCATAGATACATACATACATACTTACATACATAGATACATAGATAGACAGACCGTTAGACAGATAGATACAGATACATATCGATTGACACAAAGCTATTGTTCATAAATAGGAGTTGAATGGTGAATAACATAGCTAATCTACAAACAAAAAGGAAGAATGAAATCCAGTTTAAAATTACAGTAAGCAGCCTTTAGAAGAAAACAAACACTACCATTTGCAATGACGTGGATGGAGCTAGACGGTAGTACGTTCAGAGAAATAGGCCAGGTGGAGAAAGACAAGTACCAAGTGATTTCACTCATGTGTGGAGTATAACAACAAAGTGAAACTGAAGGAAAAAAAAAAGAAGCACTCTCACAGAATCCGAGAGTTGACTAAAAGATACCAAAGAGAAAAAGACTAGGCAGGGTGAGTCTGAAGGGAGGGATAAGTGTGGGGAGAAAGAATAGTGGTAATTGGGATTAGCATGAATAATGCGTGGGGTCGGGTGTGCATGGGGAGTACTGTACAACACAGAGAAGACTAGTAGAGATCATATAGCATCTTACTACTCACTGATTGACAGCGACTGTAACAGGTCTGTGGGGGCGGACTTGGTGAAGGGATCCACAGCATTCCACTACGCTGATAGACAGCGACTGAAGAGGTTTTTCCGGGGGACTTGGTGAAGGGGGGAGCATAGTAAAAATAATGTTCTTCTCGTGATTGTAGATTAATGATAAAAAAATTATTTAAGTGCAATAAGTGTACAGCTCGGAATCATCAGAATAAAAGTTCAAGCACTGAGTGCTGCAAACAAAAGACACAGGGTTTAAAGAAGGGATAAAAACTCAAAACACCTACGTGCTTACTTACAGGGGACTCACTTGAGATCCAAGGACACAGACAAACTACAAGCCGAAGGTGTGTGGACAAGTACCCTACACGAGTGAAACTGAAAAACAAACTATCAAACAAATGGATTCTGTTTGAGTCCCCAGAGACAGTCAGCAGAAAATAGCCCTATCTGTCCAAGGTGAATTCTTTTTGTTTGGTTTCAGCAGTTCCCAGCGATAGATATAGTGGTGCAGCAACATACTTCTCATTTTCTCTCACATCAACAACTGAGTTGCTGTAATAATAAGCATCTGGGCCAATGAAATCAGTGGGTTTTATGATGTTCACGATTGAGAAGATCTAATAACCACCTAAAGAGGGAAGTTTGGACACTCAAATAAACACGTCACTCCACAACACACTCTTGGCTCCCAACTGCCTCTGTCTAGAAATTGGTGTTCTTTTCTATTTGACCCTCCGTCCTATCGGCAGTGATCACGCTGATGTCCTTCAAACATGGTGGTGAGTAAAGCAACAAGTTCACTTTTCTGTAGACAACAGACCCTTATTAATGATATTTGTGGTCTTCAGGGAGCACTTAGTCAATGAATGTGGCTAAATACAGACAGCAAGTTAGAAGGAGATGAAAGAGGACAGAGGACACAGACACGGGTTCAAGTTCCGGCACAACCATTTCCTGGTTTTGTAGGTACACGTGGCCGTCTCGTCCTGCAAGGGTCTCGGTGAACCCAGTGCTCTCTCTACAGCCTAGATACTTTGCAGGATTTTTTGAAGCATAGTGTAGGAAAGTGATACAGGATATGTGGTTAACTGTTCTGTACACAAGGACAGATGGGCAGACAAAAAGTTGATTGATTGATTGATAAATAGATAGACAGACAGATAGATAGATATAGGTACATATCGACTAACACAAAGCTACTGCTCATAACCAGGAGAGCAATGGTGAAAGCACATAGCGAAACTACAAACAAAAAAGAAGAATGAAATCCAGTTTAAAAAGTGCAGTAAGCAGCCATAAGAAGAAAACAAATCCTATCATTTGCAATAACGTGGATGGAGGTAGAGGGTATTATGCTCAGTCAAACAGGCCAGGCGGAGAAATACATGTACCAAATGATTTCACTCATGTGTGGAGTATGATAACAAAGAAAAATTGAAGGAAAAGACAGCAGCAGACTCACAGAACCCGAGAGTGGACTAACAGGTACCAAAGAGAAAGTGACTGGGTAGCGTTTGTGGGAAGGGAGTAATAAGGGCGAGGAAAAAGAATGGGGGCACTAGGATTAGCATGTTTAATGTGTAGGGTGGGGCTCATGGGTAGGGCTGTACAACACAGAGAAGACATGTAGTGATTCTACAGCATCTTAGTACATGCTGACGGACAGCGACTGTAACTGGGATTTGGCGGGACTAGCTGAAGAGGGTAGACTGGAAAACATAATGTTCTGCATGTGATTTTATATTAATGAGAACAAAGAAAATTTCAAACTGATGTAAGGGCACTGCTCTCAAATATCAGAATAAAAGTACAGGCTTTGAGTGCTCCAATCAAAAGACACAGGGTTAGAAGAACTGATGAAAACTCAAGACCACCTACGTGCTCCCTTTCTGGAGACTCACTTGAGATCCAAGGACACAGACAAACTACAAGCTGAAGGGGCGGGGACAGGTACCCTATACAAGTGAAACTGAGAAACAAACAAACAAATGGATTCTGTTTGAGTCCCCAGAGAGAGTCAGTAGAAAATAGCCCAATCTAGCCACCGTGAATTCTTTTTGTTTTGTTTCAGCAGTGCTCAGGCATAGATTTCGTGGTGCAGCAACTTCCTTCTCATTTCCTCCCACCTCAACAAATGAATTGCTGTAATAATAGGCGTCTGCGCTTTTAAAATCATTGCTTTTTATGATGTTCACGAATGTAAAGAAGTAATAACCATCTAAAGAGGGACGTTTGGACCCTCAAATAAACACTTCACTCCACTACACACTCTTATTTCCAAATGCTCCTGTCCAGAAATAGGTGTTCCTTTATGTTTGTCCCTCCACCTATCAGCATTTATCACACCAATGTCCCACAAACATGGTGGTGTGCAAAGAACCAAGTACACTTTTCTGTCGACAACAGGCCCAGACGAAGGATACTTGTGGTCTTCGGGGATCACTTACACACTGAATGTGGCTAAATAAAGTCACCAAGCGAGCAGGAATTATAAGAGGACAGAGGACAGAGATACGGGTTCAAGTCCTTTCACCTCCATTTACTGGTTTTGTAAGCACACGCGGCTGACTCTACCTGAAAGTGTATCAGTGAACACAGTGCTCTCCTTATGGCTTAGCTACCTTGCAAGATTTCTGGAAGCATATTGTAGGAAAGAGACATAAGCTATGTTGTTAACTGTTCTGTACAGAAGGATAGATGGGCAGACAAAAAGGTGATGGATTCATAGATAGATAGGTAGACAGACGACAGATGAAAAAAGAAAGATAGGTACATAGACCGATAGATGATGGACATCATAGATAGATGATAGGAAGATAGATAGATAGATAGAAAGGTAGATCCATAGATACATACATACATACTTACATACATAGACACATAGATAGACAGGCCGTTATACAGATAGATACAGATACATATCGATTGACACAAAGCTATTGTACATAAATAGGAGTTGAATGGTGAATAACATAGCTAATCTACAAACAAAAAGGAAGAATGAAATCCAGTTTAAAATTGCAGTAAGCAGCCTTTTGAAGAAAGCAAACACTACCATTTGCAGTGACGTAGATGGAGCTAGACGGTAGTACGTTCAGAGAAATAGGCCAGGTGGAGAAAGACAAGTACCAAGTGATTTCACTCATGTGTGGAGTATAACAACAAAGAGAAACTGAAGGAAAAAAAAGAAGCACTCTCACAGATTCCGAGAGTTGACTAAAAGTTACCAAAGGGAAAAAGACTAGGCAGGGTGAGTCTGAAGGGAGGGATAAGTGTGGGGAGAAAGAATAGTGTTAATTGGGATTAGCATGAATAATGCGTGGGGTCGGGTGTGCATGGGGAGTACTGTACAACACAGAGAAGACTAGTAGAGATCATATAGCATCTTACTACTCACTGATGGACAGCGACTGTAACGGGTCTGTGGGGGCGGACTTGTTGAAGGGATCCACAGCATTCCACTACGCTGATAGACAGCGACTGAAGAGGTTTTTCGGGGGGACATGGTGAAGGGGGGAGCATAGTAAAAATAATGTTCTTCTCGTGATTGTAAATTAATGATAAAATATTATTTAAGTGCAATAAGTGTACAGCTCGGAATCATCAGAATAAAAGTTCAAGCACTGAGTGCTGCAAACAAAAGACACAGGGTTAAAAGAAGGGATAAAAACTCAAAACACCTACGTGCTTACTTACAGGGGACTCACTTGAGATCCAAGGACAACAGACAATCTACAAGCCGAAGGTGTGTGGACAAGTACCCTACACGAGTGAAACTGAAAAACAAACTATCAAAGAAATGGATTCTGTTTGAGTCCCCAGAGACAGTCAGCAGAAAATAGCCATATCTGAATACCGAGAATTCTTTTTGTTTGGTTTCAGCAGTTCCCAGCGATAGATATAGTGGTGCAGCAACATACTTCTCATTTTCTCTCACCTCAACAACTGAGTTGCTGTAATAATAAGCATCTGGGCCAATGAAATCAGTGGGTTTTATGATGTTCACGATTGAGAAGATCTAATAACCACCTAAAGAGGGAAGTTTGGACACTCAAATAAACACGTCACTCCACAATACACTCTTGGCTCCCAACTGCCTCTGTCTAGAAATTGGTGTTCCTTTCTATTTGACAATCCGTAATATCGGCGGTGATCACGCTGATGTCCTTCAAACATGGTGGTGAGCAAAGCAACAAGTTTACTTTTCTGTAGACAACAGGCCCTTATTAATGATATTTGTGGTCTTCAGGGAGCACTTAGTCAATGAATGTGGCTAAATACAGACAGCAAGTTAGAAGGAGATGAAAGAGGACAGAGGACACAGACACGGGTTCAAGTTCCGGCACAACCATTTCCTGGTTTTGTAGGTACACGTGGCCGTCTCGTCCTGCAAGGGTCTCGGTTAACCCAGTGCTCTCTCTACAGCCTAGATACTTTGCAGGATTTTTTGAAGCATAGTGTAGGAAAGTGATACAGGATATGTGGTTAACTGTTCTGTACACAAGGACAGATGGGCAGACAAAAAGTTGATTGATTGATTGATAAATAGATAGACAGACAGATAGATAGATATAGGTACATATCGACTAACACAAAGCTACTGCTCATTACCAGGAGAGCAATGGTGAAAGCACATAGCGAAACTACAAACAAAAAAAAAAGAAGAATGAAATCCAGTTTAAAAAGTGCAGTAAGCAGCCATAAGAAGAAAACAAATCCTATCATTTGCAATAACGTGGATGGAGGTAGAGGGTATTATGCTCAGTCAAACAGGCCAGGCAGAGAAATACATTTACCAAATGATTTCACTCATGTGTGGAGTATGATATCAAAGAAAAACTGAAGGAAAAGACATCAGCAGACTCACAGTACCCGAGGGTGGACTAACAGTTACCAAAGAGAAAATGACTGGGTAGCGTTTGTGGGAAGGGAGTAATAAGGGCGAGGAAAAGGAATGGGGACATTAGGATTAGCATGTTTAATGTGTAGTGTGGGGGGTTATTGGTAGGGCTGTACAACACAGAGAAGACATGTAGTGATTCTACAGCATCTTAGTACATGCTGACGGACAGCGACTGTAACTGGGATTTGGGGGGGACTAGCTGAAGAGGGTAGACTGGAAAACATAATGTTCTGCATGTGATTTTATATTAATGAGAACAAAGAAAATTTCAAACTGATGTAAGAGCACTGCTCTCAAATATCAGAATAAAAGTACAGGCTTTGAGTGCTCCAATCAAAAGACACAGGGTTAGAAGAACTGATGAAAACTCAAGACCACCTACGTGCTCCCTTTCTGGAGACTCACTTGAGATCCAAGGACACAGACAAACTACAAGCTGAAGGGGCAGGGACAGGTACCCTATACAAGTGAAACTGAGAAACAAACAAACAAATGGATTCTGTTTGAGTCCCCAGAGAGAGTCAGTAGAAAATAGCCCAATCTAGCCACTGTGAATTCTTTTTGTTTTGTTTCAGCAGTGCTCAGGCATAGATTTCGTGGTGCAGCAACTTACTTCTCATTTCCTCCCACCTCAACAAATGAATTGCTGTAATAATAGGCGTCTGCGCTTTTAAAATCATTGCTTTTTATGATGTTCACGAATGTAAAGAAGTAATAACCATCTAAAGAAGGACGTTTGGACCCTCAAATAAACACTTCACTCCACTACACACTCTTATTTCCAAATGCTCCTGTCCAGAAATAGGTGTTCCTTTATGTTTGTCCCTCCACCTATCAGCATTTATCACACCAATGTCCCACAAACATGGTGGTGTGCAAAGAACCAAGTACACTTTTCTGTCGACAACAGGCCCAGACGAAGGATACTTGTGGTCTTCGGGGATCACTTACTCACTGAATGTGGCTAAATAAAGTCACCAAGCGAGCAGGAATTATAAGAGTACAGAGGAGAGAGATACGGGTTTAAGTCCTTTCACCTCCATTTACTGGTTTTGTAAGCACACGCGGCTGACTCTACCTGAAAGTGTATCGGTGAACACAGTGCTCTCCTTATGGCTTAGCTACCTTGCAAGATTTCTGGAAGCATATTGTAGGAAAGAGACATAAGCTATGTTGTTAACTGTTCTGTACAGAAGGATAGATGGGCAGACAAAAAGGTGATTGATTCATAGATAGATAGGTAGACAGACGACAGATGAAAGAAAGATAGATAGGTACATAGACCGATAGATGATAGACATCATAGATAGATGATAGGAAGATAGATAGATAGATAGAAAGGTAGATCCATAGATACATACATACATACTTACATACATAGATACATAGATAGACCGTTAGACAGATAGATACAGATACATATCGATTGACACAAAGCTATTGTACATAAATAGGAGTTGAATGGTGAATAACATAGTGAATCTACAAACAAAATGAAAGAATGAAATCCAGTTTAAAATTGCAGTAAGCAGCCTTTAGAAGAAAGCAAACACTACCATTTGCAGTGACGTGGATGGAGCTAGATGGTAGTACGTTCAGAGAAATAGGCCAGGTGGAGAAAGACAAGTACCAAGTGATTTCACTCATGTGTGGAGTATAACAACAAAGAGAAACTTAAGGAAAAAAAGAAGCACTCTCACAGATTCCGAGAGTTGACAAAAAGTTACCAAAGGGAAAAAGACTAGGCAGGGTGAGTCTGAAGGGAGGGATAAGTGTGGGGAGAAAGAATAGTGGTAATTGGGATTAGCATGAATAATGCGTGGGGTCGGGTGTGCATGGGGAGTACTGTACAACACAGAGAAGACTAGTAGAGATCATATAGCATCTTACTACTAACTGATGGACAGTGACTGTAACGGGTCTGTGGGGGTGGACTTGGTGAAGGGATCCACAGCATTCCACTACGCTGATAGACAGCGACTGAAGAGGTTTTTCGGGGGGACATGGTGAAGGGGGGAGCATAGTAAAAATAATGTTCTTCTCGTGATTGTAGATTAATGATAAAATATTATTTAAGTGCAATAAGTGTACAGCTCGGAATCATCAGAATAAAAGTTCAAGCACTGAGTGCTTCAAACAAAAGACACAGGGTTAAAAGAAGGGATAAAAACTCAAAACACCTACGTGCTTACTTACAGGGGACTCACTTGAGATCCAAGGACAACAGAAAAACTACAAGCCGAAGGTGTGTGGACAAGTAATCTACACGAGTGAAACTGAAAAACAAACTATCAAACAAATGGATTCTGTTTGAGTCCCCAGAGACAGTCAGCAGAAAATAGCCCTATCTGACCACCGTGAATTCTTTTTGTTTGGTTTCAGCAGTTCCCAGCGATAGATATAGTGGTGCAGCAACATACTTCTCATTTTCTCTCACCTCAACAACTGAGTTGCTGTAATAATAAGCATCTGGGCCAATGAAATCAGTGGGTTTTATGATGTTCACGATTGAGAAGATCTAATAACCACCTAAAGAGGGAAGTTTGGACACTCAAATAAACACGTCACTCCACAATACACTCTTGGCTCCCAACTGCCTCTGTCTAGAAATTGGTGTTCCTTTCTATTTGACCCTCCGTCCTATCGGCGGTGATCACGCTGATGTCCTTCAAACATGGTGGTGAGCAAAGCAACAAGTTTACTTTTCTGTAGACAACAGGCCCTTATTAATGATATTTGTGGTCTTCCGGGAGCACTTAGTCAATGAATGTGGCTAAATACAGACAGCAAGTTAGAAGGAGATGAAAGAGGACAGAGGACAGAGACACGGGTTCAAGTTCCGATACAACCATTTCCTGGTTTTGTAGGTACACGTGGCCGTCTCGTCCTGCAAGGGTCTCGGTGAACCCTGTGCTCTCTCTACAGCCTAGATACTTTGCAGGATTTTTTGAAGCATAGTGTAGGAAAGTGATACAGGATATGTGTTTAACTGTTCTGTACACAAGGACAGATGGGCAGACAAAAAGTTGATTGATTGATTGATAAATAGATAGACAGACAGATAGATAGATATAGGTACATATCGACTAACACAAAGCTACTGCTCATTACAAGAGAGAGCAATGGTGAAAGCACATAGCGAAACTACAAACAAAAAAGAAGAATGAAATCCAGTTTAAAAAGTGCAGTAAGCAGCCATAAGAAGAAAACAAATCCTATCATTTGCAATAACGTGGATGGAGGTAGAGGGTATTATGCTCAGTCAAACAGGCCAGGCAGAGAAATACATTTACCAAATGATTTCACTCATGTGTGGAGTATGATAGCAAAGAAAAACTGAAGGAAAAGACATCAGCAGACTCACAGTACCCGAGGGTGGACTAACAGTTACCAAAGAGAAAGTGACTGGGTAGCGTTTGTGGGAAGGGAGTAATAAGGGCGAGGAAAAAGAATGGGGACATTAGGATTAGCATGTTTAATGTGTAGTGTGGGGGGTTATTGGTAGGGCTGTACAACACAGAGAAGACATGTAGTGATTCTACAGCATCTTAGTACATGCTGACGGACAGCGACTGTAACTGGGATTTGGGGGGGACTAGCTGAAGAGGGTAGACTGGAAAACATAATGTTCTGCATGTGATTTTATATTAATGAGAACAAAGAAAATTTCAAACTGATGTAAGAGCACTGCTCTCAAATATCAGAATAAAAGTACAGGCTTTGAGTGCTCCAATCAAAAGACACAGGGTTAGAAGAACTGAGGAAAACTCAAGACCACCTACGTGCTCCCTTTCTGGAGACTCACTTGAGATCCAAGGACACAGACAAACTACGAGCTGAAGGGGCAGCGACAGGTACCCTATACAAGTGAAACTGAGAAACAAACAAACAAATGGATTCTGTTTGAGTCCCCAGAGAGAGTCAGTAGAAAATAGCCCTATCTAGCCACCGTGAATTCTTTTTGTTTTGTTTCAGCAGTGCTCAGGCATAGTTTTCGTGGTGCAGCAACTTCCTTCTCATTTCCTCCCACCTCAACAAATGAATTGCTGTAATAATAGGCGTCTGCGCTTTTAAAATCATTGCTTTTTATGATGTTCACGAATGTAAAGAAGTAATAACCATCTAAAGAGGGACGTTTGGACCCTCAAATAAACACTTCACTCCACTACACACTCTTATTTCCAAATGCTCCTGTCCAGAAATAGGTGTTCCTTTATGTTTGTCCCTCCACCTATCAGCAGTGATCACACCAATGTCCCTCAAACATGGTGGTGTGCAAAGAACCAAGTACACTTTTCTGTCGACAACAGGCACA
This sequence comes from Manis pentadactyla, assembly GCF_030020395.1. Classification (NCBI taxonomy): domain Eukaryota; kingdom Metazoa; phylum Chordata; class Mammalia; order Pholidota; family Manidae; genus Manis; species Manis pentadactyla. Next base: position 79,229 of record NW_026644828.1, read on the forward strand.
GACGAAGGATACTTGTGGTCTTCGGGGATCACTTACTCACTGAATGTGGCTAAATAAAGTCACCAAGCGAGCAGGAAGTATAAGAGGACAGAGGACAGAGATACGGGTTCAAGTCCTTTCACCTCCATTTACTGGTTTTGTAAGCACACGCGGCTGACTCTACCTGAAAGTGTATCGGTGAACACAGTGCTCTCCTTAAGGCTTAGCTACCTTGCAAGATTTCTGGAAGCATAATGTAGGAAAGAGACATAAGCTATGTTGTTAACTGTTCTGTACAGAAGGATAGATGGGCAGACAAAAAGGTGATTGATTCATAGATAGATAGGTAGACAGACGACAGATGAAAGAAAGATAGATAGGTACATAGACCGATAGATGATAGACATCATAGATAGATGATAGGAAGATAGATAGATAGATAGAAAGGTAGATCCATAGATACATACATACATACTTACATACATAGATACATAGATAGACAGACCGTTAGACAGATAGATACAGATACATATCGATTGACACAAAGCTATTGTACATAAATAGGAGTTGAATGGTGAATAACATAGCTAATCTACAAACAAAAAGGAAGAATGAAATCCAGTTTAAAATTGCAGTAAGCAGCCTTTAGAAGAAAGCAAACACTACCATTTGCAATGACGTGGATGGAGCTAGACGGTAGTACGTTCAGAGAAATAGGCCAGGTGGAGAAAGTCAAGTACCAAGTGATTTCACTCATGTGTGGAGTATAACAACAAAGAGAAACTGAAGGAAAAAAAAAGAAGCACTCTCACAGATTCCGAGAGTTGACTAAAAGTTACCAAAGGGAAAAAGACTAGGCAGGGTGAGTCTGAAGGGAGGGATAAGTGTGGGGAGAAAGAATAGTGGTAATTGGGATTAGCATGAATAATGCGTGGGGTCGGGTGTGCATGGGGAGTACTGTACAACACAGAGAAGACTAGTAGAGATCATATAGCATCTTACTACTAACTGATGGACAGCGACAGTAACGGGTCTGTGGGGGCGGACTTGGTGAAGGGATCCACAGCATTCCACTACGCTGATAGACAGCGACTGAAGAGGTTTTTCGGGGGGACTTGGTGAAGGGGGGAGCATAGTAAAAATAAGGTTCTTCTCGTGATTGTAGATTAACGATAAAATATTATTTAAGTGCAATAAGTGTACAGCTCGGAATCATCAGAATAAAAGTTCAAGCACTGAGTGCTGCAAACAAAAGACACAGGGTTAAAAGAAGTTATAAAAACTCAAAACACCTACGTGCTTACTTACAGGGGACTCACTTGAGATCCAAGGACAACAGACAAACTACAAGCCGAAGGTGTGTGGACAAGTACCCTACACGAGTGAAACTGAAAAACAAACTATCAAACAAATGGATTCTGTTTGAGTCCCCAGAGACAGTCAGCAGAAAATAGCCATATCTGACCACCGTGAATTCTTTTTGTTTGGTTTCAGCAGTTCCCAGCGATAGATATAGTGGTGCAGCAACATACTTCTCATTTTCTCTCACCTCAACAACTGAGTTGCTGTAATAATAAGCATCTGGGCCAATGAAATCAGTGGGTTTTATGATGTTCACGATTGAGAAGATCTAATAACCACCTAAAGAGGGAAGTTTGGACACTCAAATAAACACGTCACTCCACAATACACTCTTGGCTCCCAACTGCCTCTGTCTAGAAATTGGTGTTCCTTTCTATTTGACCCTCCGTCCTATCGGCGGTGATCACGCTGATGTCCTTCAAACATGGTGTTGAGCAAAGCAACAAGTTTACTTTCTGTAGACAACAGGCCCTTATTAATGATACTTGTGGTCTTCAGGGAGCACTTAGTCAATGAATGTGGCTAAATACGTACAGCAAGTTAGAAGGAGGTGAAAGAGGACAGAGGACAGAGACACGGGTTCAAGTCCCGGCACAACCATTTCCTGGTTTTGTAGGTACACGTGGCCGTCTCGTCCTGCAAGGATCTCGGTGAACCCAGTGCTCTCTCTACAGCCTAGATACTTTGCAGGATTTTTTGAAGCATAGTGTAGGAAAGTGATATAGGATATGTGGTTAACTGTTCTGTACACAAGGACAGATGGGCAGACAAAAAGTTGATTGATTGATTGATAGATAGACAGACAGATAGATAGATATAGGTACATATCGACTAACACAAAGCTACTGCTCATTACAAGTAGAGCAATGGTGAAAGCACATAGCGAAACTACAAACAAAAAAGAAGAATAAAATCCAGTTTAAAAAGTGCAGTAAGCAGCCATAAAAAGAAAACAAATCCTATCATTTGCAATAACGTGGATGGAGGTAGAGGGTATTATGCTCAGTCAAACAGACCAGGCAGAGAAATACATTTACCAAATGATTTCACTCATGTGTGGAGTATGATAACAAAGAAAAACTGAAGGAAAAGACATCAGCAGACTCACAGTACCCGAGGGTGGACTAACAGTTACCAAAGAGAAAGTGACTGGGTAGCGTATGTGGGAAGGGAGTAATAAGGGCGAGGAAAAAGAATGGGGACATTAGGAGTAGCATGTTTAATGTTTAGTGTGGGGTTCATTGGTAGGGCTGTACAACACAGAGAAGACATGTAGTGATTCTACAGCATCTTAGTACATGCTGACGGACAGCGACTGTAACTGGGATTTGGGGGGGACTTGCTGAAGAGGGTAGACTGGAAAACATAATGTTCTGCATGTGATTTTATATTAATGAGATCAAAGAAAATTTCAAACTGATGAAAGAGCACTGCTCTCAAATATCAGAATAAAAGTACAGGCTTTGAGTGCTCCAATCAAAAGACACAGGGTTAGAAGAACTGATGAAAACTCAAGACCACCTACGTGCTCCCTTTCTGGAGACTCACTTGAGATCCAAGGACACAGACAAACTACAAGCTGAAGGGGCAGGGACAAGTACCCTATACAAGTGAAACTGAGAAACAAACAAACAAATGGATTCTGTTTGAGTCCCCAGAGAGAGTCAGTAGAAAATAGCCCAATCTAGCCACCTTGAATTCTTTTTGTTTTGTTTCAGCAGTGCTCAGGCATAGATTTCGTGGTGCTGCAACTTCCTTCTCATTTCCACCCACCTCAACAAATGAATTGCTGTAATAACAGGCGTCTGCGCTTTTAAAATCATTGCTTTTTATGATGTTCACGAATGTAAAGAAGTAATAACCATCTAAAGAGGGACGTTTTTACCCTAAAATAAACACTTCACTCCACTACACCCTCTTATATCCCAAATGCTCCTGTCCAGAAATAGGTGTTCCTTTATGTTTGTCCCTCCACCTATCAGGAGTGATAACACCGATGTCCCTCAAACATGGTGGTGTGCAAAGAACCAAGTACACTTTTCTGTCGAAAACAGGCCCAGACGAAGGTTTCTTGTGGTCTTCGGGGATCACTTACTCACTGAATGTGGCTAAATAAAGTCACCAAGCGAGCAGGAAGTATAAGAGGACAGAGGACAGAGATACGGTTTCAAGTCCTTTCACCTCCATTTACTGGTTTTGTAAGCACACGCGGCTGACTCTACCTGAAAGTGTATCGGTGAACACAGTGCTCTCCTTATGGCTTAGCTACCTTGCAAGATTTCTGGAAGCATAATGTAGGAAAGAGACATAAGCTATGTTGTTAACTGTTCTGTACAGAAGGATAGATGGGCAGACAAAAAGGTGATTGATTCATAGATAGATAGGTAGACAGACGACAGATGAAAGAAAGATAGATAGGTACATAGACCGATAGATGATAGACATCATAGATAGATGATAGGAAGATAGATAGATAGATAGAAAGGTAGATCCATAGATACATACATACATACTTACATACATAGATACATAGATAGACCGTTAGACAGATAGATACAGATACATATCGATTGACACAAAGCTATTGTACATAAATAGGAGTTGAATGGTGAATAACATAGCTAATCTACAAACAAAAAGGAAGAATGAAATCCAGTTTAAAATTGCAGTAAGCAGCCTTTAGAAGAAAGCAAACACTACCATTTGCAATGACGTGGATGGAGCTAGACGGTAGTACATTCAGAGAAATAGGCCAGGTGGAGAAAGACAAGTACCAAGTGATTTCACTCATGTGTGGAGTATAACAACAAAGAGAAACTGAAGGAAAAAAAAGAAGCACTCTCACAGAATCCGAGAGTTGACTAAAAGTTACCAAAGGGAAAAAGACTAGGCAGGGTGAGTCTGAAAGGAGGGATAAGTGTGGGGAGAAAGAATAGTGGTAATTGGGATTAGCATGAATAATGCGTGGGGTCGGGTGTGCATGGGGAGTACTGTACAACACAGAGAAGACTAGTAGAGATCATATAGCATCTTACTACTCACTGATGGACAGCGACTGTAACGGGTCGGTGGGGGCGGACTTGGTGAAGGGATCCACAGCATTCCACTACGCTGATAGACAGCGACTGAAGAAGTTTTTCGGTGGGACTTGGTGAAGGGGTGAGCATAGTAAAAATAATGTTCTT
>NW_026644829.1:0-82500 GCF_030020395.1 Manis pentadactyla
CCCTAACCCTAACCCTAACCCTAACCCTAACCCTAACCCTAACCCTAACCCTAACCCTAACCCTAACCCTAACCCTAACCCTAACCCTAACCCTAACCCTAACCCTAACCCTAACCCTAACCCTAACCCTAACCCTAACCCTAACCCTAACCCTAACCCTAACCCTAACCCTAACCTAACCCTAACCCTAACCCGAAACCCTAACCCTAACCCTAACCCTAACCCTAACCCTAACCCTAACCCTAACCCTAACCCTAACCCTAACCCTAACCCTAACCCTAACCCTAACCCTAACCCTAACCCTAACCCTAACCCTAACCCTAACCCTAACCCTAACCCTAACCCTAACCCTAACCCTAACCCTAACCCTAACCCTAACCCTAACCCTAACCCTAACCCTAACCCTAACCCTAACCCTAACCCTAACCCTAACCCTAACCCTAACCCTAACCCTAACCCTAACCCTAACCCTAACCCTAACCCTAACCCTAACCCTAACCCTAACCCTAACCCTAACCCTAACCCTAACCCTAACCCTAACCCTAACCCTAACCCTAACCCTAACCCTAACCCTAACCCTAACCCTAACCCTAACCCTAACCCTAACCCTAACCCTAACCCTAACCCTAACCCTAACCCTAACCCTAACCCTAACCCTAACCCTAACCCTAACCCTAACCCTAACCCTAACCCTAACCCTAACCCTAACCCTAACCCTAACCCTAACCCTAACCCTAACCCTAACCCTAACCCTAACCCTAACCCTAACCCTAACCCTAACCCTAACCCTAACCCTAACCCTAACCCTAACCCTAACCCTAACCCTAACCCTAACCCTAACCCTAACCCTAACCCTAACCCTAACCCTAACCCTAACCCTAACCCTAACCCTAACCCTAACCCTAACCCTAACCCTAACCCTAACCCTAACCCTAACCCTAACCCTAACCCTAACCCTAACCCTAACCCTAACCCTAACCCTAACCCTAACCCTAACCCTAACCCTAACCCTAACCCTAACCCTAACCCTAACCCTAACCCTAACCCTAACCCTAACCCTAACCCTAACCCTAACCCAACCCTAACCCTAACCCTAACCCTAACCCTAACCCTAACCCTAACCCTAACCCTAACCCTAACCCTAACCCTAACCCTAACCCTAACCCTAACCCTAACCCTAACCCTAACCCTAACCCTAACCCTAACCCTAACCCTAACCCTAACCCTAACCCTAACCCTAACCCTAACCCTAACCCTAACCCTAACCCTAACCCTAACCCTAACCCTAACCCTAACCCTAACCCTAACCCTAACCCTAACCCTAACCCTAACCCTAACCCTAACCCTAACCCTAACCCTAACCCTAACCCTAACCCTAACCCTAACCCTAACCCTAACCCTAACCCTAACCCTAACCCTAACCCTAACCCTAACCCTAACCCTAACCCTAACCCTAACCCTAACCCTAACCCTAACCCTAACCCTAACCCTAACCCTAACCCTAACCCTAACCCTAACCCTAACCCTAACCCTAACCCTAACCCTAACCCTAACCCTAACCCTAACCCTAACCCTAACCCTAACCCTAACCCTAACCCTAACCCTAACCCTAACCCTAACCCTAACCCTAACCCTAACCCTAACCCTAACCCTAACCCTAACCCTAACCCTAACCCTAACCCTAACCCTAACCCTAACCCTAACCCTAACCCTAACCCTAACCCTAACCCTAACCCTAACCCTAACCCTAACCCTAACCCTAACCCTAACCCTAACCCTAACCCTAACCCTAACCCTAACCCTAACCCTAACCCTAACCCTAACCCTAACCCTAACCCTAACCCTAACCCTAACCCTAACCCTAACCCTAACCCTAACCCTAACCCTAACCCTAACCCTAACCCTAACCCTAACCCTAACCCTAACCCTAACCCTAACCCTAACCCTAACCCTAACCCTAACCCTAACCCTAACCCTAACCCTAACCCTAACCCTAACCCTAACCCTAACCCTAACCCTAACCCTAACCCTAACCCTAACCCTAACCCTAACCCTAACCCTAACCCTAACCCTAACCCTAACCCTAACCCTAACCCTAACCCTAACCCTAACCCTAACCCTAACCCTAACCCTAACCCTAACCCTAACCCTAACCCTAACCCTAACCCTAACCCTAACCCTAACCCTAACCCTAACCCTAACCCTAACCCTAACCCTAACCCTAACCCTAACCCTAACCCTAACCCTAACCCTAACCCTAACCCTAACCCTAACCCTAACCCTAACCCTAACCCTAACCCTAACCCTAACCCTAACCCTAACCCTAACCCTAACCCTAACCCTAACCCTAACCCTAACCCTAACCCTAACCCTAACCCTAACCCTAACCCTAACCCTAACCCTAACCCTAACCCTAACCCTAACCCTAACCCTAACCCTAACCCTAACCCTAACCCTAACCCTAACCCTAACCCTAACCCTAACCCTAACCCTAACCCTAACCCTAACCCTAACCCTAACCCTAACCCTAACCCTAACCCTAACCCTAACCCTAACCCTAACCCTAACCCTAACCCTAACCCTAACCCTAACCCTAACCCTAACCCTAACCCTAACCCTAACCCTAACCCTAACCCTAACCCTAACCCTAACCCTAACCCTAACCCTAACCCTAACCCTAACCCTAACCCTAACCCTAACCCTAACCCTAACCCTAACCCTAACCCTAACCCTAACCCTAACCCTAACCCTAACCCTAACCCTAACCCTAACCCTAACCCTAACCCTAACCCTAACCCTAACCCTAACCCTAACCCTAACCCTAACCCTAACCCTAACCCTAACCCTAACCCTAACCCTAACCCTAACCCTAACCCTAACCCTAACCCTAACCCTAACCCTAACCCTAACCCTAACCCTAACCCTAACCCTAACCCTAACCCTAACCCTAACCCTAACCCTAACCCTAACCCTAACCCTAACCCTAACCCTAACCCTAACCCTAACCCTAACCCTAACCCTAACCCTAACCCTAACCCTAACCCTAACCCTAACCCTAACCCTAACCCTAACCCTAACCCTAACCCTAACCCTAACCCTAACCCTAACCCTAACCCTAACCCTAACCCTAACCCTAACCCTAACCCTAACCCTAACCCTAACCCTAACCCTAACCCTAACCCTAACCCTAACCCTAACCCTAACCCTAACCCTAACCCTAACCCTAACCCTAACCCTAACCCTAACCCTAACCCTAACCCTAACCCTAACCCTAACCCTAACCCTAACCCTAACCCTAACCCTAACCCTAACCCTAACCCTAACCCTAACCCTAACCCTAACCCTAACCCTAACCCTAACCCTAACCCTAACCCTAACCCTAACCCTAACCCTAACCCTAACCCTAACCCTAACCCTAACCCTAACCCTAACCCTAACCCTAACCCTAACCCTAACCCTAACCCTAACCCTAACCCTAACCCTAACCCTAACCCTAACCCTAACCCTAACCCTAACCCTAACCCTAACCCTAACCCTAACCCTAACCCTAACCCTAACCCTAACCCTAACCCTAACCCTAACCCTAACCCTAACCCTAACCCTAACCCTAACCCTAACCCTAACCCTAACCCTAACCCTAACCCTAACCCTAACCCTAACCCTAACCCTAACCCTAACCCTAACCCTAACCCTAACCCTAACCCTAACCCTAACCCTAACCCTAACCCTAACCCTAACCCTAACCCTAACCCTAACCCTAACCCTAACCCTAACCCTAACCCTAACCCTAACCCTAACCCTAACCCTAACCCTAACCCTAACCCTAACCCTAACCCTAACCCTAACCCTAACCCTAACCCTAACCCTAACCCTAACCCTAACCCTAACCCTAACCCTAACCCTAACCCTAACCCTAACCCTAACCCTAACCCTAACCCTAACCCTAACCCTAACCCTAACCCTAACCCTAACCCTAACCCTAACCCTAACCCTAACCCTAACCCTAACCCTAACCCTAACCCTAACCCTAACCCTAACCCTAACCCTAACCCTAACCCTAACCCTAACCCTAACCCTAACCCTAACCCTAACCCTAACCCTAACCCTAACCCTAACCCTAACCCTAACCCTAACCCTAACCCTAACCCTAACCCTAACCCTAACCCTAACCCTAACCCTAACCCTAACCCTAACCCTAACCCTAACCCTAACCCTAACCCTAACCCTAACCCTAACCCTAACCCTAACCCTAACCCTAACCCTAACCCTAACCCTAACCCTAACCCTAACCCTAACCCTAACCCTAACCCTAACCCTAACCCTAACCCTAACCCTAACCCTAACCCTAACCCTAACCCTAACCCTAACCCTAACCCTAACCCTAACCCTAACCCTAACCCTAACCCTAACCCTAACCCTAACCCTAACCCTAACCCTAACCCTAACCCTAACCCTAACCCTAACCCTAACCCTAACCCTAACCCTAACCCTAACCCTAACCCTAACCCTAACCCTAACCCTAACCCTAACCCTAACCCTAACCCTAACCCTAACCCTAACCCTAACCCTAACCCTAACCCTAACCCTAACCCTAACCCTAACCCTAACCCTAACCCTAACCCTAACCCTAACCCTAACCCTAACCCTAACCCTAACCCTAACCCTAACCCTAACCCTAACCCTAACCCTAACCCTAACCCTAACCCTAACCCTAACCCTAACCCTAACCCTAACCCTAACCCTAACCCTAACCCTAACCCTAACCCTAACCCTAACCCTAACCCTAACCCTAACCCTAACCCTAACCCTAACCCTAACCCTAACCCTAACCCTAACCCTAACCCTAACCCTAACCCTAACCCTAACCCTAACCCTAACCCTAACCCTAACCCTAACCCTAACCCTAACCCTAACCCTAACCCTAACCCTAACCCTAACCCTAACCCTAACCCTAACCCTAACCCTAACCCTAACCCTAACCCTAACCCTAACCCTAACCCTAACCCTAACCCTAACCCTAACCCTAACCCTAACCCTAACCCTAACCCTAACCCTAACCCTAACCCTAACCCTAACCCTAACCCTAACCCTAACCCTAACCCTAACCCTAACCCTAACCCTAACCCTAACCCTAACCCTAACCCTAACCCTAACCCTAACCCTAACCCTAACCCTAACCCTAACCCTAACCCTAACCCTAACCCTAACCCTAACCCTAACCCTAACCCTAACCCTAACCCTAACCCTAACCCTAACCCTAACCCTAACCCTAACCCTAACCCTAACCCTAACCCTAACCCTAACCCTAACCCTAACCCTAACCCTAACCCTAACCCTAACCCTAACCCTAACCCTAACCCTAACCCTAACCCTAACCCTAACCCTAACCCTAACCCTAACCCTAACCCTAACCCTAACCCTAACCCTAACCCTAACCCTAACCCTAACCCTAACCCTAACCCTAACCCTAACCCTAACCCTAACCCTAACCCTAACCCTAACCCTAACCCTAACCCTAACCCTAACCCTAACCCTAACCCTAACCCTAACCCTAACCCTAACCCTAACCCTAACCCTAACCCTAACCCTAACCCTAACCCTAACCCTAACCCTAACCCTAACCCTAACCCTAACCCTAACCCTAACCCTAACCCTAACCCTAACCCTAACCCTAACCCTAACCCTAACCCTAACCCTAACCCTAACCCTAACCCTAACCCTAACCCTAACCCTAACCCTAACCCTAACCCTAACCCTAACCCTAACCCTAACCCTAACCCTAACCCTAACCCTAACCCTAACCCTAACCCTAACCCTAACCCTAACCCTAACCCTAACCCTAACCCTAACCCTAACCCTAACCCTAACCCTAACCCTAACCCTAACCCTAACCCTAACCCTAACCCTAACCCTAACCCTAACCCTAACCCTAACCCTAACCCTAACCCTAACCCTAACCCTAACCCTAACCCTAACCCTAACCCTAACCCTAACCCTAACCCTAACCCTAACCCTAACCCTAACCCTAACCCTAACCCTAACCCTAACCCTAACCCTAACCCTAACCCTAACCCTAACCCTAACCCTAACCCTAACCCTAACCCTAACCCTAACCCTAACCCTAACCCTAACCCTAACCCTAACCCTAACCCTAACCCTAACCCTAACCCTAACCCTAACCCTAACCCTAACCCTAACCCTAACCCTAACCCTAACCCTAACCCTAACCCTAACCCTAACCCTAACCCTAACCCTAACCCTAACCCTAACCCTAACCCTAACCCTAACCCTAACCCTAACCCTAACCCTAACCCTAACCCTAACCCTAACCCTAACCCTAACCCTAACCCTAACCCTAACCCTAACCCTAACCCTAACCCTAACCCTAACCCTAACCCTAACCCTAACCCTAACCCTAACCCTAACCCTAACCCTAACCCTAACCCTAACCCTAACCCTAACCCTAACCCTAACCCTAACCCTAACCCTAACCCTAACCCTAACCCTAACCCTAACCCTAACCCTAACCCTAACCCTAACCCTAACCCTAACCCTAACCCTAACCCTAACCCTAACCCTAACCCTAACCCTAACCCTAACCCTAACCCTAACCCTAACCCTAACCCTAACCCTAACCCTAACCCTAACCCTAACCCTAACCCTAACCCTAACCCTAACCCTAACCCTAACCCTAACCCTAACCCTAACCCTAACCCTAACCCTAACCCTAACCCTAACCCTAACCCTAACCCTAACCCTAACCCTAACCCTAACCCTAACCCTAACCCTAACCCTAACCCTAACCCTAACCCTAACCCTAACCCTAACCCTAACCCTAACCCTAACCCTAACCCTAACCCTAACCCTAACCCTAACCCTAACCCTAACCCTAACCCTAACCCTAACCCTAACCCTAACCCTAACCCTAACCCTAACCCTAACCCTAACCCTAACCCTAACCCTAACCCTAACCCTAACCCTAACCCTAACCCTAACCCTAACCCTAACCCTAACCCTAACCCTAACCCTAACCCTAACCCTAACCCTAACCCTAACCCTAACCCTAACCCTAACCCTAACCCTAACCCTAACCCTAACCCTAACCCTAACCCTAACCCTAACCCTAACCCTAACCCTAACCCTAACCCTAACCCTAACCCTAACCCTAACCCTAACCCTAACCCTAACCCTAACCCTAACCCTAACCCTAACCCTAACCCTAACCCTAACCCTAACCCTAACCCTAACCCTAACCCTAACCCTAACCCTAACCCTAACCCTAACCCTAACCCTAACCCTAACCCTAACCCTAACCCTAACCCTAACCCTAACCCTAACCCTAACCCTAACCCTAACCCTAACCCTAACCCTAACCCTAACCCTAACCCTAACCCTAACCCTAACCCTAACCCTAACCCTAACCCTAACCCTAACCCTAACCCTAACCCTAACCCTAACCCTAACCCTAACCCTAACCCTAACCCTAACCCTAACCCTAACCCTAACCCTAACCCTAACCCTAACCCTAACCCTAACCCTAACCCTAACCCTAACCCTAACCCTAACCCTAACCCTAACCCTAACCCTAACCCTAACCCTAACCCTAACCCTAACCCTAACCCTAACCCTAACCCTAACCCTAACCCTAACCCTAACCCTAACCCTAACCCTAACCCTAACCCTAACCCTAACCCTAACCCTAACCCTAACCCTAACCCTAACCCTAACCCTAACCCTAACCCTAACCCTAACCCTAACCCTAACCCTAACCCTAACCCTAACCCTAACCCTAACCCTAACCCTAACCCTAACCCTAACCCTAACCCTAACCCTAACCCTAACCCTAACCCTAACCCTAACCCTAACCCTAACCCTAACCCTAACCCTAACCCTAACCCTAACCCTAACCCTAACCCTAACCCTAACCCTAACCCTAACCCTAACCCTAACCCTAACCCTAACCCTAACCCTAACCCTAACCCTAACCCTAACCCTAACCCTAACCCTAACCCTAACCCTAACCCTAACCCTAACCCTAACCCTAACCCTAACCCTAACCCTAACCCTAACCCTAACCCTAACCCTAACCCTAACCCTAACCCTAACCCTAACCCTAACCCTAACCCTAACCCTAACCCTAACCCTAACCCTAACCCTAACCCTAACCCTAACCCTAACCCTAACCCTAACCCTAACCCTAACCCTAACCCTAACCCTAACCCTAACCCTAACCCTAACCCTAACCCTAACCCTAACCCTAACCCTAACCCTAACCCTAACCCTAACCCTAACCCTAACCCTAACCCTAACCCTAACCCTAACCCTAACCCTAACCCTAACCCTAACCCTAACCCTAACCCTAACCCTAACCCTAACCCTAACCCTAACCCTAACCCTAACCCTAACCCTAACCCTAACCCTAACCCTAACCCTAACCCTAACCCTAACCCTAACCCGTTCCCTAACCCGTTCCCTAACCCGTTCCCTAACCCGTTCCCTAACCCTAACCCTAACCCTAACCCTAACCCTAACCCTAACCCTAACCCTAACCCTAACCCTAACCCTAACCCTAACCCTAACCCTAACCCTAACCCTAACCCTAACCCTAACCCTAACCCTAACCCTAACCCTAACCCTAACCCTAACCCTAACCCTAACCCGTTCCCTAACCCTAACCCTAACCCGTTCCCTAACCCTAACCCGTTCCCTAACCCGTTCCCTAACCCGTTCCCTAACCCGTTCCCTAACCCGTTCCCTAACCCGTTCCCTAACCCTAACCCTAACCCTAACCCTAACCCGTTCCCTAACCCGTTCCCTAACCCGTTCCCTAACCCTAACCCTAACCCTAACCCTAACCCTAACCCTAACCCTAACCCGTTCCCTAACCCTAACCCGTTCCCTAACCCTAACCCGTTCCCTAACCCTAACCCGTTCCCTAACCCTAACCCGTTCCCTAACCCTAACCCGTTCCCTAACCCTAACCCGTTCCCTAACCCTAACCCTAACCCGTTCCCTAACCCTAACCCGTTCCCTAACCCTAACCCTAACCCGTTCCCTAACCCTAACCCGTTCCCTAACCCTAACCCGTTCCCTAACCCTAACCCGTTCCCTAACCCGTTCCCTAACCCTAACCCTAACCCGTTCCCTAACCCTAACCCTAACCCGTTCCCTAACCCTAACCCTAACCCTAACCCGTTCCCTAACCCTAACCCTAACCCGTTCCCTAACCCTAACCCTAACCCTAACCCGTTCCCTAACCCTAACCCGTTCCCTAACCCGTTCCCTAACCCTAACCCTAACCCTAACCCGTTCCCTAACCCGTTCCCTAACCCTAACCCTAACCCTAACCCTAACCCTAACCCGTTCCCTAACCCGTTCCCTAACCCTAACCCTAACCCGTTCCCTAACCCGTTCCCTAACCCGTTCCCTAACCCGTTCCCTAACCCTAACCCTAACCCTAACCCGTTCCCTAACCCGTTCCCTAACCCGTTCCCTAACCCTAACCCTAACCCGTTCCCTAACCCGTTCCCTAACCCGTTCCCTAACCCTAACCCGTTCCCTAACCCGTTCCCTAACCCGTTCCCTAACCCGTTCCCTAACCCTAACCCGTTCCCTAACCCGTTCCCTAACCCGTTCCCTAACCCGTTCCCTAACCCGTTCCCTAACCCGTTCCCTAACCCGTTCCCTAACCCGTTCCCTAACCCTAACCCTAACCCTAACCCTAACCCGTTCCCTAACCCGTTCCCTAACCCTAACCCTAACCCGTTCCCTAACCCGTTCCCTAACCCGTTCCCTAACCCGTTCCCTAACCCGTTCCCTAACCCGTTCCCTAACCCTAACCCGTTCCCTAACCCTAACCCGTTCCCTATCCCTAACCCGTTCCCTAACCCGTTCCCTAACCCGTTCCCTAAACCGCTCCCTAAACCGTTCCCTAACCCGTTCCCTAACCCTAACCCGTTCCCTAACCCGTTCCCTAACCCGTTCCCTAACACGTTCCCTAACCCTAACCCGTTCCCTAACCCTAACCCGTTCCCTATCCCTAACCCGTTCCCTAACCCGTTCCCTAACCCGTTCCCTAACCCGTTCCCTAACCCTAACCCGTTCCCTAACCCGTTCCCTAACCCTAACCCGTTCCCTAACCCTAACCCGTTCCCTATCCCTAACCCGTTCCCTAACCCGTTCCCTAACCCGTTCCCTAAACCGCTCCCTAAACCGTTCCCTAACCCTAACCCGTACCGCAACCCCACCCCGAACCAGAACTCAAACCCTGAACACCAACCCCAAACCTAAACCCAAACCCAACCCCAAACTCATCCTCACCCTATACCAGGTGACTTCGGTACCCCGGGCTTCATCTCCTTGGTATTCTTTTTTCCCTATGACGATTGAAAGCAGCACATGGAAAGATGCATCCTACCAGTCTCCACAAAACTTCACCTCTCAGTTTTACGCAAGATGTTCCCGCATCACAGCTTCTCCTCTTTGTTCCTGTTTTCTTGGCTGGTTGGTGATCTGGAGAAAAAAATTAGTCAGATTTGGAATGAAGTGGTAGGGGGTTTAGAAAGATTCTGTTTGACCAACATAAGTAGAACCTAAAGACATCCCTCAGTATGGGAGAATATATTCACTGATGACATATTTGATAAGCAGTTGCCATCCAAAACATGTATCAAGAGCTCATGAACCTCAACACACAAAAAGCAAATGAATTCTATTACAAAATGGGCAGAGGATCTGAACAGACACTTCTGCACAGAAGCAATTTCAGGTGGCTGACAGGCACATGAAAAGACGCTCCACATCGCTAACCATCAGAGAAATGCACATTAAAACCACAATGGGGTATCACCTCACAACAGTTAGGATGGCCACCACCCAAAAGACAGACAACAACAGATGTTGGCAAGGGTGTGGAGAAAGGGGAACCCTCCTACACTGCTGGTGGGAATGTCAGTCAGCTCAACAATAGTTTCAAGCATTATGAAAGATACCCAAAAAACCAAAGAACAGAAATAGCATTTGACCCAGGAATTCCTCTCCTAGGAATTTACCCTAAGAGTGCAGGAGCCCAATTTGAAAGAGACAGATGCGCCCCTATGTTGATCGCAGCACACTTTCCAATACACAAGAAATGGAAGCAACCTAACATCAGGATATGAATGGATAAAGAAGAGGTGGTACATACACACTATGGAATATCATTCAGCCATAAGAAGAAATCAAATCCTACCACCATTTGCAACAACACAGACGGAGCTGGAGGGTGTTATGCTCAGTGAAATAAGCCAGGTGGAGAAAGACAAGTATCCAAGGATTTCACTCCTCTGTGAAGTATGAGAACAAAGCAAAAACGGGAAGGAACAAAACAGCAGCAAACTCACAGAACCCAAGAATGGACTAACAGTTACCAAAGGGAAATGGACCTGGGAGGATGGGTGGGAAGGGAGGGATAAGGGGGTAAAAGGGGCATTACGATAAGCACACATAATGTAGTGGGTGGTGTGCCACGGGGATTGCAGTATAACACACAGAATACAGGTAGTGATTCTATAGCATCTTACTACATTGATGAACAACGACTCTAATGGGGTGCAGGGAGAACTTGATAATGGGGGGGAGGAGGGAGAGTCTAGTAACCATAACGTTGCTCATGTAATTGTATATTACTGACACTAAAAATAAATAAATAAGTGATTCTGTTTGAGTCCCCAGAGAGACAGTCAGTATAAAATAGCCCTTCCTGCCACCGTGGATTATTTCTATTCGGTTTTGGCAGTGCCCAGTCATAGATTCAGTGGTATAGCGAGGCCCTTCTCATTTTTTCTCACCTCAGCAACAGAATTGCTGTAATAATATGCGTCTGGGCTTTTGAAATCAGTGGATTTTTATTATGTTTACTAATGTAAAGAAGAAATAACCAGATACCGAGGGAAGTTTGAATGCTCGAACGAACACGTCACTCCACAACACACTCTTTGCACCCAACTGCTCCCGTCTAGAACTCGGTGTTCCTTTTTACCTGTCCCTCCTCCTATCAGCGGTGATGCCAATGTCCCTCAAACATGGCAGTGAGCAAAGCACCAAGTTTACTCTTCTGTCTACAACAGGCCTGTGGTACAGGTCCTCTCAGAGGAAAAGCAGTAGCAGCGGGAGAAAACCCAAAGACGTAGAAATAGAAGATGGTACAGTACAATGAAAACTGACACAAGGGACTTCTGAGACCCTTACTTAATTCCTTCAGAGACAGAAAAGCAGCCGCCCCTATACAACAAAACTACACCACTATGGAGAAAGCACAGGCAGAGAATAAGAAGAGATCTGGAAACTTACCCCGCTGGGCCAGAGAGAGGAGTTATCACAGCAGCAGCAGCAGCAGCTGGAGCCTGCCCCACACGCACTGTGCTTTCACCTTGAAAGATAAGGGTGTGGTCTCGCCTCGCTGGCCCTCTCCCTAAGCACCCAGAGGCATACACAGTGGGGACTGAGAGGTCGTCGGTGGCATCTCGCCCGCATGTATGTTCCGCACAGTTTGGAACATAACGAACGGTTGGTGGAGGAGCGAGCAGCACTAGGTACAACTGAACGGGCAGCTGAGCTTTGAGGCCGAGTCCAGTCATTCACTGTTACCACTGTTCAACAGATCCCGTGACCCGAAGAGTGATGCGCACGAGCTGACACACATTTGATAAGGGAGGTTCTCACCAAGTACGGAGAAGGGAGAGGAGGGCACGCCTAAGTGAGAGTGCACGGAAAGCCTCCAAGAGGAGGTGACTAGAGAGGTGGGTCTTCAATGATCCATAGTCTTCTGCTGGGGTGAAATGTCTTAAAAACCAGAGGCAAGAGGTGGGAACCCCCAGATGAAATAATTCAGAGACAAAAAGGCACGAGACAGGATCTTTTCAAGGAGCAGGGAGCTTGGCTCATAGGGATGGAGAGGTAGACAAAGTGAAGGCCAGACCGTGAGTTGGGGCTGGAGAATTTCAAATTTTATTCTGTAAAAATGTCAGTGCTTCCACAGTGAAGCAGTGAGCAAGCAGGGTCTAGTTCCACCAGGAAAGATGTGAGAAACTAGAAGCAGGGTTACTGACACAGGACACGAACTTCACAGGTTATAACATAAAGGATGAACAGTCCGGATTGGGAATGGACAGGTTGACTGCTGAGAGGAGGCGAGGTTCCCACGCAAGCATCCAGCTGGGCTGATGGGCAAGAACGGCGATGCCATCGAGACCAAGAGCCTAAGGAAAAGCATTTTAAAAATAAAAAGTGTTTCCCACTTTACTGTGTCGTGTTATTCACGTATGAGACACAGGCCCAAAAAACTAGATCAGAGAGAAATTCTGGGCGGCTGAGCCCAGTCAGAAGGTGGGATGAGGCTATGCTGAGACCCGGTGGTCCCCGACCTACGCTTTCTGTGAGAAGCAAAGAAAGAACCTGCCCGCTAGCTAGAAAGGCAAGTCATGCGGTCTGCGCACTCCTCCGAAGTCAGCTACCTGGCTGGCCATGGCCGAGAAGGCATGCCTGGCTCCAGGTGTCCTAGAGATTCTGGGAAGCCCCGGGAAAGTGGGAACCTTGCCCCGGAGAGCCACTGGGTGGCTCTGCACCAGGCTGTCCGCAAGCCCTGGCCTCCGGGATCACGGTGGTGCGGGATGCTCAAGGGACTTGATGCCTGCCACACCCTGGGTGCTGAGCCCATGCAGAACCAGCACCAAGGCGGGCTGCGCTCTGACAGACATGGGCACAGCAAACCTTGATGGTCCGCATGGTGGCCTCGTTGGTCCGAACACCTGCACGGCCCACAGTGGGCAGTCCCGGGGGCTATGGATTCTACTGGGGCTGGCCTTGGGGCAGCGCCGTGGCGTTGGCCCAGGGTGTCCTCTGGGCGGGCCGGTGTGCTTAAGGCAATAGGTGCATGGTGATGCGGCCCCTGTGTGAGGTTACAGCGGCCCAGGTCCCTTTATGACGCATCTCCTGGCTGACAACATACATACCAGGCTCACCCTAGCTGGGCAGTTCAGTGCATGCTTTGAATAAGAATGAGTTAGTGGCAAAGGAGACACTCTCCCTAGCTTCAGACCCTTTTCTCAGATCGTTTGGTGCACAGAACAACTCATTTACCCATGTGGACAGATTCCTCCTTCCTAAAGTTCATACCCCACTCCACCCGCCGCCTCCCCAGCCCCACCTTCTTCACCCGCCGGTCCTTCCCATCCCCGGGACGTGGCCCCCTATCCCTCCTGCCAGGGAGCACCCTGCACCTGCATGCAGCCCTGGTTACAGTCTGTTCCACCGGGATACTGTGCCTTTAGCAGCTGCCTTTCCCCACTTTTCCAGCAGAGATCCCACTTCCACTGGGAGCAGTAGTGGGCTTCTGGACCATCCTAGGCTCCCAGCAGATGGCTGGAGAGAGACAACCCAGATGAGCTCCTCCTCTGCAGGGAACACGGGCACCACTACCAGCCCGCCTCGAGGTGTCCTGCCTCTGCAAAACCGCCATCCAGAGTCAGCCAACAGACAAGGCCTTGGGCACCACAAGCGTCAGCACAAGTGCTGGCTCTGACACTCGGGATGAGCCGATGGATACAACGTCAACACCGCTGGTCATCATCTACTGGTCTCACCCTACGCCACACGAGGCCATATGCAGCACCACCGCAGGCCTCCTGTGTGCCTCAGATGATCACCATGCGGGTGGTCGTCGTCTGGTCTCCCCTGGCCCCATACGATGCCATGGGAAGCACAGCTGATGGCCTCGGCCCTACCCCTCTTTCGGCCTCCGACCCGGTGGACATGCCACAGCCCTTGCCAACTTCACCTACAGGTCTCCCTCAGATCCAGACAAGGCATATGTCCTCCTATCCATTTAACAAAATCTTTCCCACAATATGTGTGTATATTATACATTCACACTAAACCCTGCTCTTGCTAGTATGCCTCTGCTCTGTTTACTCTTTGACTCAGTGACAGAGGAAGAACATACATACGTGAGTGATAATGTTCTGAGCCACACTTAACTATGCAACGTGTTCCTTGCCCTAGTGACTGGGATGTGGAAGTAGCCGCGTTTTATGACTGTGCATGCTCACTGTGAATTCTGCATGCTGAGCATTTAATGGATGACAGCCCAGGGGGAGGCAAGACTAGAGGAAGTGCTTCTGCCTGCTGTGTGATTATTGAAAATATAAGCTTACTTAAAATTTATCAAGTAGCTTAGTAATATCAGAAAAGGTCCTCCTTAATGAATGCCTGGCCTGACTATAACCTAAACTGCTAACATGTCAAACCACGTTGAGTTACATCTGTGCCAACTTCTCGCTGACTCTAGAGCCTGCAGAGTCTCCACCAGACTTAATACATGCAGAATTCCTTACCTGTGGAGACCACGTTCTAGATGGAGGGGAGAAAAGACACAATGAGTATCTGTAAGTTTTCCAGTAGCTTAGCCAGTAACAAACACTATGGAGAATAAACACCAGGATATGGAGGACTGAGATTATAGGCAGAGAGAAGCAGGGCTTTCAAAATAAACAGTGGACATTCTAAGCTTCACCAGGGAGGTGTGACTTGAACCATCTAGCAGGAGGTGACAGAACCAGGAATCTGAGGGAAAAGCATGCCATACAATGGGATAAATTACTGAAAAAGCCAAGAGGAAGGATGCTTGTGGTCTTCAGGGAGCAGTCAGTCAACAAATGCGGCTAGAATACTGTCAGCAAGGAGGGCAAAGAGGACCGGGGACAGAGATATGGGTTGAAGTCCCCGCACCACCATTTACTAGTTTTGTAGTCACATGCTGTTGACTCGATGTGCAAATGTCTCGGTGAACCCAGTGCTGTCTGTCTCTAGGGCATAGTTACCTTGCAGCCTTTTGGAAATATAAGTACGGAAGTGACATATAAGCCATCTTGTGAACTGCTCTGTGCATAAAGTAGATGGGTAGACAAAAACATGATGATAGATAGGACAGATAGACAGATAGAATAGATAGATGACAGATTAGATAGGATAGATGATAGGTATAAACAGATAGAATACATAGATGATAGACGATACATAGATAGATAGGTAGATAGATAGATTAGATAGATAGATAGATGATAGATAGATAGATAGATAGATAGATAGATAGATAGATAGATAGATAGATAGATAGATGATAGATAGATAGATGATAGATAGATAGACAGATAGATAGATAGATAGATAGATAGATGATAGATAGATAGATAGATAGATAGATAGATGATAGATAGATAGATAGATAGATAGATGATAGATAGATAGATAGATAGATGATAGATAGATAGATAGATAGATAGATAGATGATAGATAGATAGATAGATAGATAGACAGACAGACAGACAGACAGACAGACAGACAGATAGATAGATAGATAGATAGATAGATAGATAGATAGATAGATAGATAGATAGATAGCCATGTTAGATAGCTGTGTTGTTACCTGTTTGTAAGGCTGGGTGCACTGATGGGAAGAGCGAGCACATCGGACACTGATGATGTGCCAAAGTCTCCGGCTGCTTCCCCCTCCCACATGGGACACTGATGATGTGCCAAAGTACTTGGCTGTTGCTCCCTCCCAACCTGAAAATTGTGCCTTAGGCTAGCCAATCCTCGCGCTGCTGTAAATCTAAGCTCTGCCTCCCCCTACCTTCTTTAAAATCGTGCTGCCTGTCTACTTAAGTGTGAATTCCCAGACTCCATTTCTATAGACTGGGGAAATCTCTCCCGGGTATTTGCGTTCAAATAAACTACCGGGCACTTTATTGCATCTCTTCACCTGCTTATTTCAACTACAATTTATCTTACACTGTTCTGTACATAAGGATAGTTGGGTAGACAAAAAGATGATGACAGACAGATGACAGGTGATAGGTGATAGATTAGAAATAGATACATTAGATAGACGAAAGATATTCATAGATTAGATGAATAGATTGACAGAGATGAGAGATAAATCAGATATATACAGATGACAGACGATAGACTAGATAGGACAGATGATATATTTAGGTTAGATTAGACAGATAGATGATAGATACTGATAGATTAGATAGACAATAGATGTTAGATACAGAGTTATGGACAGAATTTTTGGGCACTCACGTCACCATCTTCCACTCCTCCTAATCCCCCGCCGCCCACACACACACACACACACACACACACACACACACACACACACACTCTCTCTCTCTCACAAAAAGTTCATATTTGAATTGCATCAGGGTTGAAGCCCTAACCCCCACTGTCATGGTATTGGGAGGTGGAGAATTTGGAGGTAATTAGGTTCGGAAGATATCATGAGGGTTTGGGTGGAGCTGCCATTACGCAATCAGTGCTATTAAGAGGAATAGAGGACAGATCTTTCTCCATCGACTCTGTGAGGACACAGCAGTGATGTGACCATATGCAAGCCAGAGGAAGGGATCTCACCAGAACAGAACCTGCCTTGTTCTTGGACTTCTGCTTCCAGAATGGTGAAAAATCAGTGTCTATGGATTAAGCCCCTACTCAATGACACTCTGGTTATCAGCTTGAGTAGACTAACACAGATATGTAGGTAAACAGAGATGCACTTAGATGATGGATAGAGAGAACCTACGCATAGATATCTGTGCTTAGGTGTCTGCATAGGTATCTGTCTCCAACCACCTATGCACTTTGAAGTTGGATCCCTATGGGGGGAACACCAGAAGCATAACTTAAACACGTTTCTTTTTTAAAGTGTGGGTTGTAGTTTCCGATAACTGCGGTCTCTGTTAAAACTCAGCCATGTGTGTGTCTGTGCGTGGGAGTGTGTGTGTACACCACTACAACTATAGGTCTACAATCACAGGAGATGCAAAAGTAAGAAAAGAACACAGGATAGGGCAAACATATTGCAAACTATGACCAGAAAGAGTAAAATTTTAGACTAGCCTCTGGGAATATCTTTGCCAAGTGTTTCTATGCAATTTTAGAAAGATCTTGCTGGAAATGTTGCTGGGACCACTCTGAAGCATCAAGTTAGTTAAGGTAATAAGCCAGGACCGGAGAACAGCAAAGAGTAAACACAGTGTGTCTCCTATGTATCAGGCCAAGGTGTACAGGCTTTAATTCTACTACACCACTTCATCTCACGATGGGTGACGTGGGATGACCATATGCACCACTTTCATATGTGAGTAAAAAGTTACTTCAGAATCACCTCCCTTAACAGAAAATAAATAAGTGTGGGGACATAAACATTTGTATAATTCCTGCCACCATCACCAAACTCTTTATGCTCAGCACCCTTTTCATACGAACAGTAACAAAGTTCTCAAAGCTACTATTCCATTACAGATAGACCTCACTCACATCTAAATGCCTAAATGCACATAAACTCAACCTCCACCTTGACAGCAGAATGGCACAGTTTCCCCACAAGCTAGCTGGCCTGCCACCTCAGCAAGCCCATAGGCCAATGGCCCACAAGAGCCCCATGTGTCACCAAAAGGCAGTTCCCTTAACCAGTGACTACACGCATGCTCTCTGGAGATGGGAAACCAAGCAGGGCCGCCGAGGTGACATCAGTGCACAGGCAAAAATACCTACTACTGGGCATGACCCTGCCTCTGCCCCACAGGCATGCCAGTGTGCTCCCTGCCTGGGGCCTCGGATATGCCCGCAGCTCACGCAGCCGCCACAGCAGGAACGTCCCAGGGGCAGAGCAGCCAGAAGGCCCTGGTCCTCACAGGTTAAAGAGCCCAGCCCAACAAACACACTATCCACACCCAGCAAACTCGTGCCACCTACGCAGGAGAAGTTCACACACAAGGCTACACCTCTCAAGACCCAAACACCAGCTAATTCACATAAACAAACACAAGGAATTGAGACTGAGAAGAACACAGAGGAATCAAAGTGCACCTAGTGACAGAACGTTGACAAAAGTGAGAAAACAGATACATAAACAGACAGATGATTTATACATAGATTGGACTTATATACATACATATAGATGATAGATTAATGAGATAGATACACAGATGATAGTAGATAGATGAAAGACCATAGATAGATATATGACAGATATATAGACAGGTAGATAGATTACATAGATAGATAAAGAGATAGGTAGGTAGGTAGATAGGAAGGCATCATACTAAACAAAGCTATCTTTCCCTCAAGACCATCTACATGCTCCCTTACAAAGACTCACTTGAGATCCAAGGACACACACAAACTACAAGCTGAAGGGGCTGGGAGAGGTACCCAACACAAGTGAAACTGAGAAACAAACAAACAAACAAATGGATTCTGTCTGAGTCCTTAGAGACAGTTAGTAGAAAATAGCTCTATCTAGCCACTGTGAATTTTTTTTGTTTGGTTTCGGCAGTGCCCAGCCATAGATATAGTGGTACAGCAACGTCCTTCTCATTTTTTCTCACCTCAATAAATGAATTGCTGTAATAATATTCATCTGGGCTTTTGAAATCAGTGCGTTTTATGATGTTCACGAAGGTAAAGGAGTAATAGACACCTAAAGAGGGAAGTTTGGACATTCAAATAAACACATCACTCCACTACACACTCTTTGTTCCCAACTACTCCTGTCTAGAAATAGGTGTTCCTTTTTATTTGTCCCTCCTCCTATCAGCGATGATCACGCCAATGTCCCTCAAACTTGGTGTTGAGCAAAGCACCAAGTATACTTTTCTGTATTCAACAGGCCCAGAGGAAGGATACTTCTGGTCTTCAGTGTGGACTTAGTCAATTAATGCGGCTAATTACAGTCAGCAAGGGAGAAGGAGGTAAAGGAGGACAGAGGACAGAGATACGGGTTCACATCCCTGCACCACAATTTATGGGTTTTGTAAGCACAAGTGGCTAACTCGACATGCAAGTGTCTCAGAGAAGCCAGTAATCTAACTACGGCATAGTTACCTTGAAAAATTTTTGGAAGCATAATGTAGGGAAGTGATGTAGGCCATGTTGTTAAATGTTCTGTACATAAGGGTAGATTGGCAGACAAAAAGATGATTGATTCTTAGATAGATAGATAGATGACAGATGATAGAATGACAGATGATAGACATGATAGGTAGATAGGAAGATAGATTGATAGACAGATAGATGATAGATAGATAGAAAGATAGATAGACAGATAAATAGTAAGATAGATGGATATACAGATAGATAGATAGGTAGATAGAAAGATACATTCAGATACATATCAATTAACACAAAGCTATTGCTCATAACCAGGAGATCAATGGTGAAAGCACATATCGAAACTACAAACTAAAAGGAAGAATGAAGTCCAGTTTAAAAACTGCAGTTTGCAGCCATAAGAAGAAAACAAATGCTACCATTTGCAATGACGTGGATGAAGCGAGACGGTAGTAGGCTCAGTGAAATATTCCAGGCGGAGAAAGACAAGTACCAAATAATTTCACTCATGTGTGGAGTATAACAACAAAGAAACACTGAAAAAAAAAACAGAAGCAGACTCACAGAACCCGAATGTGGAGTAACAGTTACCAAAGGGAAAAGGACTGGGAAGGGTGGTTGGGAAAGGGAGGGATAAGGGTGGGGAGAAAGAAAAGGGAGATTAGGATAAGCATGTATAATGCGTGAGGGCGGGGTCGCATGGCGAGTGCTGTACAACACAGAGAAGACAAGTAGATATTCTACAGCATCTTACTACACGCAGATGGACTGCGACTGTAATGGTGTGTGTGGGGTGGTTCATGGTGAAGGGGTCTACAGCATTCAACTCCGCTGATTGACAGCATCTGTAAGAGGTTTCTAAGGGTGCATTGGTGAAGGGGGGAGCCAAGTAAATATAATGTTCTTCACGTGATTGTAGATTAATGATAATAAAAAAATTTTTTAAGTGCAATAAGGGCACAGCTCTGAATCATCAGAATAAACGGACAGGCTTTGACTGCTCCAAACAAAAGACACAGGGTTAAAAGTAGGGATGAATATTCAAGACCACCTACGTGCTTCCTCACAGGAGACTCACTTGAGATGCAAGGACAGAGACAAACTACAATCCGAAGGGGTTGGAACAGGTACCCAACACAAGTGAAACTGATAAACAAACAATCAAAAATATAGATTCTGTTTGTGTCTCCAGAGATAGTCAGTAGAAAATAGCCCTATCAAGCCACCGTGAATTGTTTTCTTTTTTTTCATCCGTGCCCAGCCATAGATTTAGTGGTACAGCAACGTCCTTCTCATTTTCTCTCACTTCAACAACTGAATTGCTGTAAAAATATGCGTCTGGGCCTTTGAAATCAGAGGGTTTTATGAGGTTCACGAATGTAAAGTAATAACCAGATAAAGAGGGAAGTTTGGAAACTCAAATATACACTTCACTCCACAACACACAATTTGCTCCCAACTCCACATGTCTAGAAATTGGTGTTCCTTTTTATTTGTCCCTCCCTCCTATCAGAGGTGATCACGCCAATGTCCCTCAAACATGGTTGTGAGCAAAGCACCAAGTTTTCTTTCTGTGGACAACAGGCCCAGAGTAACAATACTTGTGGTCTTCATGGAGCACTTAGTCAATGAATGTGGCTAAATAGAGTCAGCCAGTGAGAAGAAGATAATAGAGGATACAGACACAGGTTCAAGTCCCTGCACAACCATTTACTGGTTTTGTAGGTACACGTGGCTGACTCGACCTGCATGTGTCTCAGTGAACGGAGTGCTCTTCCTACATCCTAGTTACCTTGAAAGAGTTTTGGAAGCATAATGTATTGAAGTGACATAGGAAATGTTGTTAACTTTTCTGTACATAAGGACAGATGGGCAGACAAAACGATGATTGATTCATAGTTAGGTAGATAGATGACTGATGATAGATGATAGAAATGATAGATAGGAAGTTATGCAGATAGATAGATAGTAGGAAAGATAGGTAGATAGATAAATTGATAGATAGATAGATAGATAGATAGATAGATAGATAGATAGATAGATAGATAGATAGATAGATAGGTAGATAGACAGACAGATATATGTATAGATAGATAGTTAAGGATACATATCGATTAACACAAATCTATTGCTCATAACTGGGAGAATAATTGTGAAAACACATAGTGATACTACAAAACAAAAGGAAGAATGAAATGCAGTTTAAAATGTTCAGTAAGCAGCCATAAGAAGAAAACAAATCCTATTATTTACAATGATGTGGATGGAGCTAGACGGTAGTATGCTCAGTGAAATAGGCCAGGAGGAGAAACACAAGTACCAAATGATTTTACTCATGTGTGGAGTACAACAACAAAGAAAAACTGATGGAAATAAACAGCAGCAGAATCACAGAACCTGAGAGTGGACTAACAGATACCAAAGGGAAAGGTACTTGGCAGGGTGGGTGATAAGGGAGGGTTAAGGGCAGGAAGAAAGAAAGGGAACATTATTATTAGCATGAATAATGCATGGGGTCGGTTGGGCATGGGGAGTGCTGTACAACACAGAGAAGAGAAATAGTGTTTCTTCAGCATATTTCTACACGCTGATGGACAGCGACTGTAACGGGGCTTTTCGGGGGGACTTGGTGTACTTGGTGATCATAATGACATTCACGTGATTGTAGATTAATGATAACAAAAAAATTTTTTTATGTATAATAAGGACACAGCTCTCAATTGTCACAATAAAAGGACAGACTCTGAGTGCTCCAATCAAAATACACAGGGTAAGAGGAAGGGATGAAAACTCAAGACCACCTATGTGCTCCCTTAGTGGAGACTCACTTGAGATCCAAGGATACAGAAAAACTACAAGCTGAAGGGGCGGGGACAGGTACCCTACAAAAGTGAAACTGTGAAACAAACAAATGGATTCTGTTTGAGTACCCAGAGACAGTCAGCAGAAAAAAGCCCTATCTAGCCACCATGAATTCGTTTGGTTTCAGCAGTGATCAGTGATAGATTTAGTGGTACAGCAACGTCCTACTCATTTAATCTTAAATCAACAACTGAATTGCTCTTATAATATGTGTCTGGGCTTTGGAAATCAGTGGGTTTTATGATGTTCTTGAATGTAAAGAAGTAATAACCACCTAAAGAGGGAAGTTTGGACAATCAAACAAACACATAACTCCACAACTCTCTCATTGCTCCCAAGTGCTCCTGTCTAGAAATAGGTGTTCCTTTTTATTTGCCTCTCCTCCTATCAGCGGTGCTCACGCCGATGTCCCTCAAAATTGGTGGTGAGCAAAGCACAATGTATACTTTTCTGTCTTCAACAAACCCAGAGGAAGGATACTTGTGGTCTTCAGTGAGCCCTTGGTAAATGAATGTGGCTAAATACAGTCAGGAAGCGAGAAGGAGTTATAAGAGGACAGAGGACAGAGATATGGGTGCAAGTCATTGCAACACCATTTACTGGTTTTGTAAGCACACGTGGCTGACTTCACCTGCAAGTGTCTCAATGAACCCAGTGCTCTCTCTACGGCCCAGTTACTTGCAAGATTTTTGAACGCATAGTGTAGGAAGTGACATAGGCGATGTTGTTAACTGTTCTGTACATAAGGATAGATGGGAAGAGAAAAAGATGATTGATTCATAGATAGATGGATGGATGGTAGATGATAGATAGATACATAGATAGATGACAGACGTGAAAGATAGGTGATAAGAAGATAGATAGGTAGATAGATAGATAGATAGTTAGATAGATAGATAGATAGATAGATAGATAGATAGATAGATAGATAGGTAGATAGATAGATAGATAGATAGATAGATAGGTAGATAGATAGATAGATAGATAGAAAGATAGAAAGAAAGATAGAAGGATAGATAGATAAAAGATAGATAGTTAGATAGATAGATAGATGATAGATAGATAGATAGTAAGAAAGATAGAAGGACGGATAGATAGACAGACAGACAGATGGATAGATAGATATGGATACATATCAATTAACACAAAGCTATTGCTTATAACCAGGAGATCAATGGTAAAAGCACATAGCGAAACTACAAACAAAAAGGAAGAATGAAATCAAGTTTAAAAAGTGCAGAAAGAAGGCATAAGAAGAAAACAAATCGTACCATTTGCAATGACGTGGAAGAAGCTAGAAGGTAGTATGCTCAGTGAAATAGACCTGGAGGAGAAAGACAAGTACCAAATAATTTCACTCACGTGGAGTATAACAACAAAGAAACACTGAAGGAAAAAAACAGCAGCAGACTCACAAAACCCGAAAGTGGACTAACAGTTACCAAAGGGAAAAGGACTGGGCAGGGTGGTTGGGAAGGGAGGGTAAGGGCGGAGAGAAAGAAATGGGAGATTAGGATTAGCATGTATAATGCATGTGTTCGGAGGGCCATGGGTGGGGCTGTACAACACAGAGAAGACAAGTAGAGATTCTACAGCATTTTACTAAACGATGATGGACAGCGACTGTAACGGGGTGTGTGTGGGGGGACATGGTGAAGTAGTCTACAGCATCCATCTCCGCTGATTGACAGTAACTGCTAGAGGTTTTTGGGGGGGACTTGGTGAAGGGGGGAGCCTAGTAAACATAATGTTCCTCACGTGATTGTTGATTAATGATAACAAAAAAAATTTTTTAAGTGCAAAAAGGGCACAGCTCTGAATCATCAGAATAAAAGGACAGGCTTTGAGAACTCCAAATCAAAAGACATACGGTTAAAAGAAGGGATGAAAACTCAAGATCACCTATGTGATCCCTTACAGGAGACTCACTTGAGATCCAAGGACACAGACAAACTACAAGCCGTAGGGGTGGGGAGAGGTACCCAACACAAGTGAATCCGAAAAACAATCAATCAAATGGACCCTGTTTGTGTCCCCAGAGACAGTCAGTAGAAAATAGCCCTATCTGGCCACCGTGAATGCTTTTTGTTTGGTATCAGCAGTGCCCAGACATAGATTTAGTGGTGCAGCAACATCCTTCTCATTTTCTCTCAACTCAACAACTGAATTGCTGTAATAATATGGGTCTGGGCCTTTGAAATCTGTGGTTTTTATGAAGTCCACGAATGTAAAGAAGTGATAACCAGATAAAGAGGGAAGTTTGCACACTCAAATAAACACTTCACTCCACAACACACTCTTTTATCCCATCTGCTCCTGTCTAGAAAGTGGTTTTCCTTTTTATTTCTCCCTCCCTCCTATCAGGGTTTATCACGCCGATGTTCCTCAAATATGGTGGTGAGCAAGCAGCAAGTTTACTTTTCTGTCGACATCAGGCCCAGAGGAAGGATTCTTGTGCTCTTCAGGGAGCGCTTAGTCAATGAATGTGGCTAAATACTGTCAGCAAATGAGAAGGAGATAAAAGAGGAGAGAGGACAGAGACACGAGTAAAAGTACCTGCACCACCATTTTCTGGTTTTGTAGGTACACTTCTGATTCAACCTGCAAGTGTCTCAGGGAACCGAGGACTCTCCTTATGACCTAGATACCTTGCAAGATTTATGGAAGCATAACGTAGCGAAGGGACATAGTCTATGTTGTTAACTGTTCTGCATACAAGGACAGATGTTCAGACAAAAAGATGACTGATTGATTGATAGAAAGACATACAGACAGATAGATAAATATAGGTACATATCGACTAACACAAAGGTATTGCTCATAACCAGGAAAGCAATGGTGAAAGCACATAACGAAAATACAGACCAAAGAGAAGATAGAAATCCAGTTTAAAAAGTGCAGTAAGCAGCCGTTAGAAGAAAACAAATCCTACCATTTGCAACAATGTGGATGGAGCTAGAGGGTATTATGCTCAGTGAAATAGGCCAGGCGGAGAAAGACAAGTTCCAATTGATTTCACTCATGTGTGGAGTATAACAACAAAGAAAAACTGAAAGAAAAAAACAGCAGCGGACTAACATAACCCGAGAGTGCACTAACAGTTACCAAAGGGATAGTGACTGGGCTAGGTGGCTGGGAAGGGAAGGATAAGGGAGTTAGAAAGGAAGGTGGCATTAGGATTAGCATGTATAATATGTGGGGGCCGTTGCACATGGCGAGGGCTGTACAACACAGAAAAGTCAATTAGAGATTCTACAGCATCCTACTACACGATGATGGACAGCGACTGTAACGTGGTGTGTGTGGGGGGGGACATGTTGAAGGGTTGTACAGCATCCAACAACGCTGATGGATAGCGACTATAACAGGGTTTGGGGGAAGGACTTGGTGTACTTGGGGATCATAATGTTCTTCGCGTGATTGTAGGTCAATGATAACAAAAAAAAATTTTATGTGCAATAAGGACACAGCTCTCAATTGTCAGAATAAACGGACAGGCTCTGAGTGCTCCAATCAAAAGACACATGGTTAAAAGAAGGGATGAAAACTCAAGACCACCTACGTGCTCCCTTACAGGAGACTCACTTGGTATCCAAGGACGAAGAATAACTACAAGTTGAGTGGGTGGGAACAGGTACCCTAGACAAGTGAAACTGAAAAAGAAAAACAGAAAAAAGATGTGCTGATGGGATTAATGACCCCGGCTCACAAGAGAGTGGATGCGGAAACCTCCTCCCAAAATCAAAATCACATACATATGTACTATTTGGAAATAGAACAACTACATCAAATCGTGGAAGAACAGCAGGGAGGAAAGCTGCTGTGGCAGCCTGTCACCTCAAGGAGAAGTGTGACGTACAGCCCTGGAGATGTGCTCTCTGAGCACGAACCTACTGTACATGTGGTGCGCACAGGAGGATTGGTAGGGTTGGATAGCAAAGAGAGGCAGAAGACTTCGAGAGTCTTGAGGTTCCAGCCACTTGTGGAACAACACAGGGATCCACATCTGGCCGCTGTGGGACAAAAGAAAGGTGGACAGTCTGAGAGACTTCCTAACAGCGAGAGAACTGCTAAAGTGGAAAGGCTTCCACAGGGCTCGCCACTCAGTAGAAAGGACAGGTGCGCCAAATTGCATGGGTGCACTCTGCCCGGCAGGCGATGTAGCTTTCAGGAGCTCCGGTCGCTCCATCCCCCTGGCTGCCCTCGCAGCTCTGAGGCCCCTTACTGTGCTGTAACTGGTACATGGCCTGACTCCCCGCCGTCACTGTCCTGCAAAACGCCACCCCCACCTACGTCAGCTTCTCCCTGCATGCTCCACACTCTGGCCCTGGCAGTGGAGATGGGCACTGCGGCTTGGACGCAGGAAAGACCTCTTACCTCCCAGCGGTTCTGGGCACCGGTACCGCGCCCCTAGGACCCCTACCATCCAACCAAGGGCTGTGCATCTCCAGAGACTAAAGCTTCTGGTAGCTAGAGTGCACCACCTACAAATATGAACCTTCAAGGGAACGTGGTAACTGAACTCAAATCAATCTTCGTGAGAAAGAGATCTCAAAATTAACATCAGGAGCATGCTCAGGGAGCTACAGAAAATAAAACAGTCAATGTCACTCGAACGAAATTCTCTCTCTCACTTTCTCCCAGGAGCGCTGCTGAGGCCCTGTTCTGAGAGGAGTGCTGCGACTGCAGAACAGGAATTGCACAGATCTTGGGTCCACCCCATCCAGTGCCAGGACACTCCCACATGGGCTCTGACTGAACTGCAAAGGGGGTCGCCGCACGTCTAACTCCGCAGAAAAGACAATAGTGCCGCATGCTAGCTTTCCCATCAATGGCTAGAGGCTACATGGCTCCACCGATACCAGGTGAAATCAACACCCCGGGATTCATCTCCTTGGCAATTTTTTTTTACCTATGACCCTTGAAAGCAGCACATGGAAAGATACAACCTACCAGTCTCCACAAAACCTCACCTCTCAGTTTTACGCTAGATGTTCCTGCATCACAGCTTCTCTTCATTCCAGTTTTCTCGGCTCGTTGGTGTTAAAAAAAAATTAGTTAGATTTGGAATGAAGTGGTAGGGGGTTTAGTAAGATTCTCTTTGACCACCATCAGTAGAACCAAAAGACATCCTTCAGTATGGGAGAATATATTCACTGAAGACAGATTTGAAAAGGCATTGCCATCCAAAACATGTATGAAGAGCTCATGGACCTGAACATACAAAATGCAAATGAATCCAATTACAAAATGGGCAGAGGATCTGAACAGACACTTCTCCACAGAATCAATTTCAAGTGGCCGACAGGCACATGAAAAGACGCTCCACATTGCTAACCATCAGAGAAATGCCCATTAAAACCACCATGGGGTATCACCTCACAAAAGTTAGGATGGCCACCACCCAGAAGACAGACAACAACAGATGTCGGCAAGGGTGTGGAGAAAGTGGAACCCTCCTACATTGCTGGTGGGAATGTCAGTTAGCTCAACCATTGTGGAAAGCAGTATGGAGGACTCCCCCCCAAAAAAGAACAAATACCATCTGACCCAGAAATTCCTCTCCTAGGAATTTACCCTAAGAGTGCAGGAGCCCAGTTTGAAAGAGACAGATGCACCCCTATGTTGATCGCAGCACTCTTTACAATACCCAAGAAATGGAAGAAACCTAAGTGTCCATCAGGAGATGAATGGATAAATGCCCCGGCCAGTGGGGAGTTCAACAAGGGCTCGAGGGGAAGTTAAACTGGATGAGAGACAAACCAGACACAAAGAAGGAGACCAAGTCGAAAGTCTTATCAAGGTCTCAAAGTTTATTGTTACAAGGTAGATTATATAAGAGCTGGGAGGAGGAAACTGCCCCCGCTGAAGTGGCAAGGATTATCTAGGTTGCTAGGATACCTAAATGAAGAATGTTCTCTGGAAAAGATCATGTGTGGGGGATTACTGAGAAAAGACAGAATGTTTTACTAAGGAGGAGATGTTATCACAGCAGCTGCTTAATCTCTATCCCAGTGTCTAATCTCAAGCTGGCCAATTGATCTTTCCTAAATGGGGCAGGCTTGAGAAACTAGAGGCCTAGGTGAAAAGGGCGACACCATTGTTTCTATCGCCTACAGTTCCGACATCTCCTCCCTTCTTTTATACAAAAGAGGGGGAGGCCCGCTATTTAGCGGTGGGCATTAACCAATTGGGGGAGTAGTTACCTGGCTCCTCCGAGACTCCCCATTGACGGGGGTCAACGTTGACCCTTGGTATCTTTTGTTTAGGGGACGAACGGCGTATTTATTTTAGATACCAACCTCCATGCAAATTAGGTTTTTCTCTCAGGGAATTCAGAGGCGGTTCACAGAACTTCCCTTGCGATGCTTACCTTCGCACCCACATTGGTGCCCATATCGCACACACTTTATTGTGAGCCGATATGCATAGGTCTGAATCCTATGCAGCTTCTAAAGGAGGGGCGTCATCTGGCACATCTTAGCCTTAGTACGCCAGGTCAAGCCAGTGATAGTGGACTTGTATCTCTCTTCAGAGGGCAGTATTGATCTGTTCTCTAATGAAGGTGGTAATTCTCAGGAAGGCCCAAGTTCCAAGGGAGAGCACAAGCATGAGACTAAGGAAGGGTCCTAGTATAGGGAGAAGATAAGGACGAAACCCGCTCATCCCAGTCCATAGGGGATTTTCAAACAATTTTTTCTTTCTTTGCACGAGATCTTCTCGAAGTCTTTTTATTTTGTCACGAACTACTCTGGACTTCACTGCATAGAAGCAGCATTTCTCTTCTAAGGCTAAGCAGATTCCGCCTTTTTCCGTGGTGAGAAGGTCTAGGCCACGCCTGTTCTGTAAGACTACTTCTGCAAGGGAATCTATTTGGTCTTGAAGATCTTGTAAGGTTCTGTGAAGAAGGTGAAAACGCGAGAGTTGATGGGCTTCATCTTTTTATAAGGTGCTGTTAAGAAGTGTGAATATGCCAAAAAGGATCCAGTAAGTGGTAACAAGAATAGTCTGCTGTACAAGGGTCCACTGGGGAGGGGTGGAGGCAGCAAGTCCTATGCCTAAGATAAAGGAAAGGACTAAACCGGCGGTCAGAATCTATGGAGAGAAGTAAAAGGATATCTCGGGGGGTGTCACCACCCTGAACATTTGGATAAGATTTTTAAAAATCTTCTGGTAAATCTATTGGTTTATTCAACCACTCTGGCAGCCAGTGAGCAGCTCCTTCTCTGGTGACGAAAACACAGGCAGATCGCCAGCCCCATATTAGAATGGGATTGGGGCCATTCCAATGGGAAGTGAGGGGATCTCTCCACATGACAGTGACATAGTTTTAACAGTTTGTGGGTGCCAAAGGCGATCAGCTGCAGATTTGCCATGAGCGTCCAGAGTTAGAAAATTAAAAATAAACAAGGCATGATGAAGAATATTTCTTGGAGAGCCTTTCATGGGATATAAATCTCCCATTTTTAATTTGTGGAAGGTATCTTTAATAGTTAAACGGGCTCGTTCGACAATCCCTTGACATTGGGGATTGTATGGTATGCCTTTAAAATGCTTAATTTGTAATTGGCGACAAAATTCTTGGAATTTTTTTCCAGTCTATCCAGGACCATTATCAATCTCGATAATCTCGATTTTACCCATGACACTAAGACAATTGAGTACATGAGCAATAACATTTTTTGAAGCTTCTCCAACATGGAGGCTGCCAAAAATAAATCCACCAAAGGTATCTACAGTAACATGAAGATATTTAAGATTTCCGATGAGGGGACGTGTGTTAAATCCATTTGCCAGATCTCATTGGGAACTAGGCCCCTAGGGTTCACACCCAAGTGAGGAACAGGCAGGAGAGTGACACAATTTGTACATTGTTTAACAATCTGACTGGCTTGTTCTGTAGTAATTATTAAAAGAACACGTAAGGTTTGAGCATTAAGGTGGTGTAAAGAGTGAGCTTTTTTGGTTTGAGCCGCAGGGACAAGATCAGCGAGAAGGGCAAGTTGGGTAGCTTTATCAGTCACAGCATTGCCTGTGCCTAGAGGTCCAGGAAGACCAGAATGGGCAGGAATATGGCTTATATAAAATTGATGTTGCCTGGAATGTATGCACTGCTGGATGGAAAAAAACAGAGGGGTGGCGTTTGTAGTGGGTTTTATATAAGGCACGGTCTCTAAAAGGGGAATGGATTGAGCAATATAAGCACTGTCAGTGTATAGGTTAAAAGGAGTATTTGGGAGTTGTTGAAAAACTTGTAAACTTGCAAAGAGTTCAACCAATTGAGCGGAGTGGAATGGGGATTGTAGGGAAGTGGTTCGATTATCTATGGGTAGGCTGCCACTCCGTTGGAGGAGCCATCAGTGAAAACTAGGGGGCCATGAGGAAGGGGTTGGGAGGAGGTCAATGTAGGGACAACAAATGGTTGGGTCCTTAAAAAATGGAGAATCTTCTTAGCAAGGTAATGATTGTCAAGGGCTCCCTGAAAAGAGGTGCAGGATGTTGCCCATTCATTGTCATTCTCTAACAACCACTGGATTTGGGTAGGGTAGGATAATTTTGTCGGCGTCTTTACCGAATACTTTCCTGCTGTGGTGGCGTCCGATATTTATCAGTTCAGCCACATAGGAGGTATAGGGGATAAGACTTTGGGTGGGGAGGCAGGTAAATGGACCCAGAAAAGGGGCCCCTCTTGCCAGAACACTCCGGTGGGTGTAAAATCAGTAGCACAAATGACTAGGAGAGGAGGCTTCTCGTAAGAGATAAAGGTGACCGTTTGTTTTAGAATTGCGGCTTCCACTGCCTTTAGGGCTTCTAGGGCGGGGGCTGTTAATGAGCGAATGGAAGTAGGATCTGGGTCCGTTTTAAGTATATCAAACAAGGGGTTAAGCTCTCCAGTAGTTAGCTTGAGATAAGGCCTGAGCCCATTATTTTCTCCTAGAAATTTTTGAAAATCATTTAAAGTTTTTAAGCAATCGGTTTTAAGTTGAACCTTTTGTGAAAGAATCTTTTTATGAAAGATTTCAAAGCCTTAAAACAAGTAAGGGTTTTTTAATTGAATTTGATCTGTGGCTATCTGAAGACAGCTCTGGTAAGGGCCCTAGAAAGCTATTGGGAATAAGCAAGGAGTTCAGTGGGGTTAGGACCAGCCATGAGGATGTCGTCCATGTAGTGAATTAAATATGTAGAAGGCCATCTTTGTCTAAATGGGTCTATAATTTGAGCTACAATTTTTTGGCACAGTGTAGGGCTGTTTGCCATTTCTTGGGGCAGAAATTTCCATTGGAATCTTGGCAGCAGGCCTTAAAAATTAATCACCGGCAAACTAAATGTAAATTGCTTGCGATCTTTAGGATGTATGGGGTTTGTGAAAAAGCGATCTTTTAGGTCAATAATGATTTTACAGTATCCCCCAAAAATCGCCACAGGAGTGGGGAGGCCTGTTTGAAGGGCCCCCATAGGTACCATAGCTTTATTAATTTCTCTAAGATCTTGAAGTAACCTCCAATTTCCCGATTTTTTCTTTATGACAAAAATAGGAGTATTCCAGGGTGAGGTCGTGGGCTCGATATGGCCTGCAGCAAGTTGTTCCTTTACTAACATTGTGGCTGCAGCCAGTTTTTCAGAAGTTAAGGGCCATTGATCAATCCATACAGGCTCTGTTGTTTACAGGATATTTTATCTGCATGGGGTACAGGTATGTCAATGGCCGTTAGGGTAAATTTTCATAGCCAATTCCAGCATGATCAGTTTTTATGGTGACCGGGACTGGCTCTTTTGGGCCGTGAGAGTGTTTGCCAACCTTTGTCCAGTACGATAGCCTTGATTGAGCATCTGGTGAGTGACCAGTTTATTAGGGCCGCACATAATAAGCTTCACTTGAGAGAGAATATCTCTGCCCCAGAGGTTGATAGGTAGGCCTGGAACCACGTAGGGCTGGACAGTACCGTTATTGTCTTCTTCATCTTTCCATTGAATAACTTTGGAGCTTTGTAGGGGGTTGGAGGTCTGTCCAATACCTCTAAGGTGAGTCATGTAAGCGGTGAGAGGCCAAGATGTAGGCAATCCTTACTGGAAATAATTGTGGCATCTGCGCCAGTATCTATAAGGCCTTCGAAGTTTTTTCCTTTTAATTTTAACTAAGAAGGGGTCTTTTTTGAGTGATCCCTTGTGCCCGGTAAACATCTGATGATCCAAAAGCATGGGGGCCTCTCTTTTGCTTATAGCAAGGATTTTTTTCATCGAGGGGGAGTAATATTAAGTGAGCAATCCATTGGCCAGAGGAAATGGTAATTGGTCCCTGATAGGCTGTAGCCATAAGTTCAATTTCTCCAGTATAATTGTTGTCAATGACTCCTGCAGAAATAGTGAGGCTCTGAATAGTGGAGCTGGCGCGACACAGAATAAGACCAAAGGTGCCTTGTGGCAAAGGGCCAAAAATCCCCGTTGAAAGAATTTGACTCCCCATTTCTGGGGTCAATATTGACTGGGAGTTGGAACAGAGGTCCAGTCCTGCGCTAACGGCGGTTGCTCGAGAGAGGATAGTGACGCTGGATTTTTGACTGACTGGGAGAAGAACCTGACGACCCCAGGGTTCTGTCCCGGGTAGGTATTTTGGGCCCTGGGGTGGGTCCTGTAACAAGTTTCCCTGCTTCGGAGGCAGAGGATTACCCTGTATATCAGCGTTGGAGTGGTATTCGGAGGCCCAATGTTTACCCCGTTTGCATCGCAGGCACAGGAATGATGGGAGCAATCGTTCGGTCCTAGGGGCTGTGCACTCCCTTGAAAAATGACCTGGTTGCTTGCAATTAAAGCAAGTCTTGGGCCTGACTCCCTGAGTAAACTCTTTAAGAGCTGTTCCTATGGCTATTCCAGTATTGCGAGAGGTTTGGTCATCGGCACAAAGTTTTATAAAAACAGAGACATTTTTGCTGCGGCGATCATGACGCATAACCACCGCGTGGCAAGCTGGGTTAGCATTTTCAAAAGCAAGATGCTTAATGAATTCATTATCTGTTTCCTCCCTTCCCATGAGGCGTTTGGCGGCCTCTGCAAGGCGGCCTATGAATTCACTGTAAGGTTCCTGCGGCCCCTGTCTAACCTCGGCAAGAGAGGTGACAGCCGACCCGTTAGAAGGGAGGCTCTTCCAGGCCTTAAGGGCTGCATGTTGGATTTGTGTGAGTAAGCCTGGAGAAAACTTAGCCTGTTTTTCATTTGTGTCATATTGGCGATTGCCCAGAAGTTTGTCTAATGTCCAGGATTTGGAAGGACCGCCTGCAGCCATATTGTGGTGGACAGTATCCTGGCATCTTTCAGTGTAACCAGCTTTACATAAGAGAAAGTCACCTCTTCTTAAGATGGCTTTAGTTAACATGCTCCAATCATTAACTGTAAGCCAGTTTTCGCTTAGAGACTCTAACAATGAAATAGTAAAGGGGGCAACAGGGTCATATGAGGAAACAGCATTCTTTAAATCTTTCATACTTTTAAATTTAAGGCGGCGGTTCAGCTGAGTCCTAATGGTTGAAGTTGCATTCTCGTCCTCTCCCTAAGTGTTTTCTGACTCAGGCTGAGCTATAGGCTCTTCTGCATCCGTATCTGTCCCTTCTGATTCTCGTGGTTCAGCCTCATTTGACTCTCCCTCAGTCGGTTCTCCCTCGGTCAGTCTAGTTTGGGATCGGGTCACCGGGAAGACATGAAGGGTTATAGTTTCGGTTTTAACTTTCTGAATGGGGGGAGCAGAGGGGAACTTACTTTTATTTTCTGAACAGGGGGGACGGGGGGTAGCTTATTTCTAAGTCAAGGACACGTAATTGCCTAAGCATTTGTGATATCTCCCTTTTGATGTGAAGCAGTGCCTCAAGGGACTGCACCTCCCGAGAGAGTTTAACAGTGGCTTGTTAAAGGGTGTGGTATGTTATAGGGCGTGGTATGTTATAGGGAGGTGGACCTGCACCTAAAGGTGATTGAGGGGGCCAATCAACATTATGCAGCTTATTGGCGGCATCTTTTAGTTCGGCTTCCTCTTCAGGACAGAGGGGATCATCATCAGGGATGTTGGACTTGAGACCGGACAGCACTGGGTAAATAGATTTTGGGGGGTCCGCTAGACGGCAGATCATTCTTAACCTCGGGCATGGGAATGGAGACAGAGGGACAATAAGAGGCTGGGGAGGATGGATGAAGTTCCTCGGGGACCTCCTTTTTGTGGAGAGAAGTCTGACTGGTTTTAAACTTTCCCTTCAGATAATTTTCACTATCATCAACAATCTTTGAAACATCTGGGTGACAGTGGCGGAGCTGCAACACATCGTTCATGAGATTCCAATAAGAAAATGCCTGTACTGGGACCTTCTCAGGGCCAAAGGAATGATAATAATCATTGTGGCAGTTGCCAACTCGGCGCCACTGTTTTTCATCTATAGTTCCTTCCTGGGGGAACAATGGGCAGACATCCTCTAGCAACATAAGGAAAATAAACTAAATCTTTTTTCTTAACCCGTATTCCTCGTGTCTTGAGAGAAGCCTTAAGTCCCTTAACAAATAACTCATGCTTATTTAGTGTTTGCCCCATGATGGCGTCGCTTTCCTTACCTTTATCAATCTGTGTCACAGGCGTGTAATCCTGTGGTGATCTTCATGCGGATCTTCACTCACCGCTGGTGTGCCAATCCAAAGAAAGAAGGACGGCCGTCCATATGAGCGACGTCCAGATCAGGCTTCGTACCTCGAGCCCCACATTGGGCGCCACATGCCCCAGCCGGTGGGGAGGTCAACAAGGGCTCGAGGGGAAGTTATCCTGGATGAGAGACAAACCAGGCACAAAGAAGGAGAACAAGTCGAAAGTCTGATCAAGGTCTCAAAGTTTATTCTTACAAGGAAGATTATATAGGATCTAGGAGGGGGAAAAAGCTCCAGCTGAAGTGGCAAGGATTATCTAGGTTGCTAGGATACCTATCAGAAGAATGTTCTCTGGAAAAGATCATGGGTGGGGGATTACTGAGAAAAGACAGAAGGTTTAACTAAGGAGGAGATGTTATCACAGCACCTGCTTAATCTGTATCCCAGCAGTCTAATCGCAAGCTGGGTCAATTGATCTTTCCTAAACGTTGCAGGGTTAAGAAACTAGAGACCTAGGCAAAAAGTACGAGACCATTGTTTCTATGGCCTACATCTCTCGACAGCTAAAGAAGAGATTGTATATACACACAATGGAATATCATTCAGCCATAAGAAGAAAACTAATCCTACCACCATTTGCAACAACACGGACGGAGCTAGAGGGTGTTATGCTCAGTGAAATAAGCCAGGTGGAGAAAGACAATTATCCAATTATGTCACTCCTCTGTGAGGTATAAGAACAAAGCAAAAATGGGAAGGTAAAAAACAGCAGCAGACTCACAGAACCCAAAAATGGACAAACAGCTACCAAAGGGAAAGGGACCTGGGATTATGGGTGGGAAGGGTTGATACAGGGGTAAAGGGGGCATTACAATCCACACACATAATGTAGGGTGTGGGGTCCACGGGGATTGCAGTATAACACACTGAAGACAGGTAGTGTTTCCATAGCATCTTACTACATTGATGGACAACGACTGTAATGGGGTGTGCGGAGTGGACTTGCTAATGTTGGTAGGGGGGATTAGGGGGAGTCTAGTAAACAAAATGTTGCTCATGTAATTGTACATTACTGACACCAAAAAAAAAAGTGATACTTCTTGAGTGCCCAGAGAGACAGTCAGTAGAAAATAGCCCTTCCTGCCACCGTGGATGCTTTCTCTTCGGATTTGGCAGTGCTCAGTCATAGATTCAGTGGTATAGCGAGGCCCTTCTCATTTTTCCTCAGCTCAACAACTGAATTGCTGTAATAATATGTGTCTGGGCTTTTGAAATAAGCGGATTTTATGATGTTTACGAATGTAAAGAAGCAATAACCAGATACCGAGGGAAATTTGCCAAAGGGGCGGGGACAGGTACCCTACACAAGTTAAACTGAGAAACAAATAAACACACAAATGGATTCTGATTGAATCCCAAGAGACAGTCAGTACAAAATAGCCCTATCTAGTCACAGTGAATTCTTTTTGTTTGGTTTCAGCGTTGCCCAACCATAGATTTAGTGGTACAGCAATATCCTTCTCATTTTTTCTAACCTCTATAACTGAATTGCTGTAATAATATGCGTCTGGGCTTTTGAAATCAGTGCATTTTATGATGTTCATTTATGTAAAAAAGTAATAACCACCTAAAGACGGAAGTTTGGACACGCAAATAAACATGTCACTCCACAACACACACTTTGTTCCCAACTGCTCTTGACCAGAAATAGGTGTTCCTTTTTATTTGTCTCTCCTACTATCAGCGGTGATCACACAAATGTCCCTCAAACTTGGTGGTGCTAAAAGCACTAAGTATTCTTTTCTGTCTACAACAGGCCCAGAGGAAGGATACTTGTGGCCTTCAGGGAGGAATTAGTTAATGAATGTGGCTAATTACACTCAGCAA
This sequence comes from Manis pentadactyla, assembly GCF_030020395.1. Lineage (NCBI taxonomy): Eukaryota > Metazoa > Chordata > Mammalia > Pholidota > Manidae > Manis > Manis pentadactyla. The sequence goes on from NW_026644829.1 coordinate 37,304, forward strand.
GCGAGAAGGAGGTAAAAGAGGACAGAGGACAGAGATACAGGTTCAAGTCCATGCACCACCATTTACTGGTTTTGTAAGCACACGTAGCTGATTCGACCAGCAAGTGTCTGAGATCCCAGTAATCTAACTATGGCCTAGTCACTTCACAAGATTTTTGTAACCATAATTTAGGGAAGTGACGTAGGCCATGTTGTTATATGTTCTGTACATAAGACAAGATAGGCAGACAGAAAGATGATTGATTCATAGATAGATAGATAGATAGATGACATATAGATTGATAGATACATAGAGAGATAGGTGATAGACATGATAGACAGATGATAGGAAGATGGATAGATAGAGAGACAGATAGGTAGATAGATAGATACTTAGATAGATAGAAAGATAGAAGGATAGATAGATAGAAAGATAGAAGGATAGATAGATAGACAGACAGATAGTTAAATAGATACAGATACATATTGATTAACAAGAAGCTACTACTCATAACCAGGTGTTCAATTGTGAAAGCACATAGTTATACTACAAACAAAAAGGAAGAATGAAATCCAGTTTATGAAGTGCAGTAAGCAGCCATAAGAAGAAAACAAATCCTACCATTTGCAATGACGTGCATGGAGCTAGATGGTAGTATGCTCAGTGATATAGGCCAGGCAGAGAAAGACAAGTACCAAATGATTTCACTCATCTGTGGAGTATAACAACAAAGAAAAACTGAAGGAAAAAAAACAGCAGCAGACTTACAGAACCCGATAGTGGACGAACAGTTACCAAAGGGAAAGGGACTGGGCAGGGTGGGTGGGTAGGGAGGGATAATGTCGGGGAGAATGAAAGGGGATACTAGGATTAGCACGTATAATGCGTGGGGTCGGGGGGCAAAGGGAGAGCTGTACAACACAAAGACAAGTAGACATTGTACAGCATCTTACTACACGCTGATGGACAGCGACTGTAATGGGGTGTGTGGGGAGGGACATGGTGAAGGGGTCTAGAGCAAATAACTATGCTGATGAACAGAGACTGTAAGAGGTTTTTTGTCGGGCTTGGTGAAGGGGGGAGCCTAGTAAACATAATGTTCTTCACATGATTGTAGATTAATGATAAGAAAAGATATTTATTAAGTGCAATAAGGGCACAGCGCTGAATCATCAGAATAAAAGGACAGGCTTTGCGTATTCCAAACAAAACATACAGGGTTAAAAGAAGGGATGAAAACTCAAGACCACCTATGTGCTCCCTTACAGGAGAATCACTTGAGATCCAAAGACACAGACAAACTACAATCCGAAGGGGTGGGGACAGGTAACCTACACAAGTGAAACAGAAAAACAAGTAAACAAATCGATTCTGTTTGAGTCCCCAGAGACAGTCAGTAGAAAATATCCCTATCTGGCCACAATGCACTCTGCACGGAAGGCAGGGGAGCTTTCAGGAGCTATGGGTGCTCCATCCCCCTGACTGTCCTAGCAGCTCTGAGGCCCCTTACTGTGCTGTGACTGGTACACGGCCTGCCTCCCCACTGGGACTGGCCTGCAAAACGGCTGACCCCAGCTATGGCAACTTCTCCCTGCATGCTCAGCAAACTGGCACTGGCAGTGGAGACCGGCACTGCAGCAGGGAAGCAGGAAAGACCTCTTTCCTCCTGATGGGTGTGGTCACCGGCACCGCTCCCCTGTGACCTGGACCACACCCCAAGGGCTGAGCATCTCCAGAGATTAAAGCTTCTGGGAGCGAGAGGACACCACCTACAAATATGAACCTTCAAATGAACGTGGTAACTGGACTCAAATCAATCTTCCTGAAAAAGAGATCTCAAAATAAACATCAGGAGCATGCCTAGGGACCTACAGTAAATAAAACTGTCCCTGTTTCTTGAGCGCAATTCTCTCTCACTCTCTCTCTCCTGTGAGCGCTGCTGAGGCCCCGTTCCAAGAGAGGTGCTGCGACAGAGCAGCAGGAATGGCAGAGCTCTCGGGTCCACCACTTCCGGTGCCAGGACAATCCCACACATGCACTGACTGAACTGTAAACGGGGGATGTCGCCCATATAACTCTGCAGGAAAGGCTACAATGCCGCATGGTAGCTTTCAAATCAATGGCTAGAGGCTACGTGGCTCCACCGATAACAGGTGATGTCAAAACCCTGGGCTTCATCTCCTTGGCAATCTTTTTTCCCTATGACATTTGAAAGCAGCACATGGAAAGATACAACCTACGATTCTCCACAACACCTCACCTCTCAGTTTTACGCTACATGTTCCTGCATCAGAGCTTCTCCACTTTGTTCCAGTTTTCTCGGTTGGTTGGTGTTCTGGAAAGAAAATAAAATTACTCAGAGCTGGAATGAAGTGGTGTTGGGTTCAGTAAGATTCTGTTTGACCACCATTAGTAGAATCAAAAGACATCCTTCAGTATCGGAGAATATACACACTGATGACATATTTGATAAGGTGTTGCCATCCAAAATATGTATCAAGAGCTCAAGAACCCCAACACACAAAAAGCAAATGAATCCAATTACAAAATGGGCAGAGGATCTGAACAGACACTTCTCCACAGAAGCAATTTCAGGTGGCCGACAGGCACATGAAAAGACGTTCCACATCGCTAACCATCAGAGAAATGCACATTAAAACTACAATGGGGTATCACCTAACACCAGTTAGGATGGCCACCAAACAAAATACAGAAAAAAGCAGATGTCGGCAAAGGTGTGGAGAAAGGGGAACCCTCCTACACTGCTGGTGGGAATGTCCGTCAGCTCAACCATTGTGGAAAGCAGTATGGAGATTCAACAAAAAACCAAAGAACAGAAATACCATTTGACAAAGGAAATCCTTTCCTAGGAATTTATCCTAAGATTGCAGGAGCCCAGTTTGAAAGAGACAGATGCAGCCCTATGTTGATCACAGCACTCTTACAATAGCCAAGAAATGGATGCAAACTAAGTGTCCATCCGGAAATGAATGGATAAAGAAGAGGTGGTACATACACACTATGGAATATTATTCAGCCATAAGAAGAAAACAAATCCTACCACCATTTGCAACAACACAGACAGAGCTAGAGGGTGTTATGCTCAGTGAAATAAGCCAGGTGGAGAAAGAAAAGTATCCAAGGATTTCACTCCTCTGTGAGGTATGTGAACAAAGGAAAACGGGAAGGAACAAAATAGCAGCAGACTCACAGAACCCAAGAATGGACTAACAGGTACCAAAGGGAAAGGGACATGGGAGGATGGGTGGGATGGGAGGGATAAGGGGGTAAAGGGGGCATTACGATCTGCACACGTAATGTAGGGGGTGTAGGGCCACGGAGATTGCAGTATAACACACAGAAAACAGGTTGTGATTCCATAGAATCTTACTACATTGATGGACAGCAACTGTAATGGGGTGCGGAGAGTGGACTTGATAATGGGGGGGAGGGGAAGGCAGAGGGAGACTAGTAACCATAATGTTGCTCATGTAATTGCACATTACTGACAACAACAACAAAAAAAGTGATTCTGTTTGACTGCCCAGAGAAAGAGTCAGGAGAAAATATCCCTTCCTGCCACCGTGGATGTTTTCTGTTTGGTTTTGGCCGTGCCCAGGCATAGATTCAGTGGTATACCAAGGCCCTTCTCATTTTTTCTCACCTCAACAACTGAATTGCTGTAATAATATGCATCTGGGCTTTTGAAATCAGTGGATTTTATGATATTTACGAATGTAAAGAAGCAATAACCAGATACCGAGGGAAGTTTGGATGCTCAACCGAACACATCACTCCACAACACACTCTTTGCTCCCAACTGCTCCCATCTAGAACTCGGTGTTCCTTTTTACCTGTCCCTCCTCCTATCAGCAGTGACGCCGATGTCCCTCAAACATGGTGGTGAGGAAAGCACCAAGTTTACTCTTCTGTCTAATACAGGCCTGTGGTACAGGTCCTCCCAGAGGAAAAGCAGTAGCAGTGGGAGAAAACCCAAAGACGTAGAAATACAAGATGGTACTGTACAATGAAAACTGACACAAGGGACTTCCGAGACCTTTACTTAATTCCATCAGAGACGCGAAAGGAGCCGCCCCCATACAACAAAACTACACCACTACGGAGAAAGCACAGGCAAAGAACAAGAAGAGATCTGGAATCTTACCCCACTGGGCCAGAGAGAGGAGTTTTCACAGCAGCAGCAGCAGTAGCAGTAGCTGGGGCCTGCCCCACACGCTCTGCGCTCATCGCCGTTAAAGATAAGTTCATGGGCTTGGCTCGCCGAGCCTCTCCCTAAGCACCCAGAGGCATACACAGTGGGGACTGAGGGGTCATCGGTGGCATCTCACCCACATTTATGTTCCGCATGGTTTCGAACATAACGAACGGTTGGTGGGCGTGTGATCAGCACCAGGTACAACTGAACGGGCAGCTGAGCTTTGAAGCTGAGTACAGTCATTCACTGTCACCATTGTTCAACAGATCCCGTGACCCGAGGAGTGATGTGCACGAGCTGACACACTCACATTTGATAAGGGAGGTTCTCACCAAGGACGGAGAATGGAGAAGAGGGCACGCAACTGAGAGTGCACGGGAAGCCTCCAAGAGGATTTGAATAGAGAGGTGGGTCTTCAACGATCCATGTTCTTCTGCTGGGGTGAAATGTCTTAAAAACCAGAGGCAAGAGGTGGAAACCCCCAGAGAAAATAATTCAGAGGCAAAAAGACACGAGACAGGATCTTTTCAAGGAGCAGGGAGGTTGGCTCATAGGGATGGAAATGTAGACAATGTGAAGACCTGACCCTGAGTTGGGGCTGGAGAATTTCACATTTTATTCTGTAACAACGTCAGTGCTTCCACAGTGAAGCAGTGAGCAAGCAGGGCTTAGGTCCAAAAGGAAAGACCTGAGAACTAGAAGCAGGGTTACTGACACGGGACACGAGCTTCGTAGGTTATAACATAAAGGATGAACAGTCAGGATCGGAAATGGACAGGCTGACTACTGAGAGGAGGCAAGGTTGCCCCACAAACTTCCAGCTTGGCTGACGGGCAAGAAGAACGATGCCATCAAGACCAAGAGTCAAAAGGAGAAGTATTTTAAAAATAAAAGTGTTTCCCAGTTTTCTGTGTTGTGTTATTTACGTACGAGACACAGGCCCCCAAAACTAGATCAGAGAGAAAATCTGGGCGGCCGGGCCCAGTCAGAATGCGGAATGTGTCTATGCTGAGACCCGTTGGTCCCCGACCTACGCTTTCTGTGAGAAGCAAAGAAAGAACCTGCCCACTAGCTGGAAAGGCAAGTTATGGGGTCTGCTCCTTCCTCAGAAGTCAGCCACACGGCTGGCCATGGCCGAGAAGGCTTGCCTGGCTCCAGGTGTCCCAGAGAAGCAGGGAAGGCCCGGGAAATGGTGGGCCGTGCCCCGGGCAGCCTCTTGGTGGCTCCAGGCCGGGCTGTGTTCAGGACATGGTCACCGCGAGCAAGGGGGAGTGGTGGAGACAAGGAGCTTGCCGCGCGCAACACCCCGGGTGCTGAGCCCATGCAGAGCTGGCAACCGGGCAGGCTGAGTTCTGACAGACACGGGCACTGCAGCCCTCGACTGTCCACATGGTGGCCTCGTTGGTCCGAACACCTGCACTTCCCTCAGCGGGCAATTCCGGGGGCTAGGGATTCTTCTGGGGTTCGCCTTGGGGACGCACCGTGGCTTTGGCCCACTGTCTCCTCTGGGTGTGGCCAGTGTGCTTAAGGCAATGGGGGCGTTGTGCAGCAGCCCCTGGGTGACATCACAGCGGCCCAGGGCTCTTTGTAATGCATCCCCTGGCTGACATACATACCAGGCTCGCCCTACCTGGGCAGCTCAGTGCTTGCTTGGCCTGAGAAAGAGTTAGTGGCAAAGGAGACCCTCTCCCTAGATTCATACCCTTTCTTCAGATCGTTTGGCACACACCACAAACCGTTTTTCCGTGTGGACAGTTTCCTCCTTCCTTAGGATCGTACCCCACCCCGCCGGCCACCTCCCCAGCCCCACCTTCTTTGCCCGCCGATACTTCCGGTCCTCGGGGAGCTGCTCCCTATCCCTCCTGCCAGGGAGAACCATGCACATGCCCGTTGCCCGTGTCACAGGCTGTTCCACCGGGATCCTGTGCCTTTAGCAGCTGGCTTTTCCCACTTAAACCAGCAGAGATCCCACTACCACTTGGAGCAGTCCTGAGCCTCTTGACCATCCTAGGCTCCCAGCAGACGGCTGGAGAGAGACCACCCAGATGAGCTCCTCCTCTCCAGGGCACATGGGAACCACTACCAGCCCGCCTCGAGGTGTCCTATCTCTGCAAAACCGCCATACAGAGTCAGTCAAAAGACCAGGCCTTTTGCAGCACAAGCACCGGCCCGATGGCTGGCTCTGATGCTCTGGACAAACCGATAGACACGACTACACCACTGCTAGCCATCATCTTCCGGTTCCCCTAGGCACCGCACGAGACCATGGGCAGCACCACCGCCGGCCTCCTGCGGGCCTTAGACGACCACCACTTGGGCGGTCTTCATCTGGTCTTCCCTGGCCCCATACGATGCCGTGGGAGGCACAGATGATGGCCTCGGCTCTCCGCGCAAGCGGACGATGACCCGATCTGCAAGCCACCGCCTTCGGGAGAGGCACCTACAACTGCCCCCTGGCCCTGGAAAAGTCCGTGGGCTACACAGGCGCCATTCTGAAGGCTGATGCTCAAAACAAGCCGATGGACATGATACCATCCTCGATGGCCGTCATCTTCCATTAGCCCCTGACCACACATGAGGCCGTGGGCAGCTACACCTTCGGCCCAAGGGCCGGCAATGACGCTCAAGGTAAGCACATTCACACGACAACACCCTCGATAGTCGTCATCCTCCGTTGGCAACGGCTCTGCAAGGGACCGTAGGCAGAAAAACCTCCGGCCACCTGTGCACCTTAGACAACTACCGCATGAGCGGTCATCGTCTGGTCTCCCCTGGCCCCATATGATGCCATGGGAAGCACAGAAAACTACCTCGGCCCTACCTGTAAGTCAGCCTCGGACCGGATGGGCACTCCACTGCCCTCAGGAAAGGCACATACAACTGCCCTCCGGTCCCAGACAAAGCACAAGGCAGCAAAAGCGATTGCCCGAACGCTGACACTGATGCTCAGGATGAGCCGATGTGACACAACACCTCCCTCAATGGCTGTCATCTTCCGGTCACCCCCCAGCCCCACACGATTCCGTGGGTAGCTGCACCGCCATCGTCCTGCGCACCTCAGACACCCACAGGATGGGGAGTCATCCTCCCAGCTCCCCTGAACCCACAGGGTGCTGTGGGAGGCACAGACGACGGCCTCGGTCCTACCCGCAAGTCGGACTAGGACCCAGTGGAATTCCACCACCATGGGGAAAGGCACCTACTCTATCCCCCGTGCCCCAGATGACGCAGTGGGCAGCACAAATGCTGTCACGAAAGCTCACTCAATCTCTCTATACAAGCCAATGGACACGACGCCACCATCACTAGCCGTCATCTTCTGGTCCCCACTGGGACCCACACTAGGCCATGGGCAACACTACCGCTGGCCTCCTTTGCACCTGAGAAAAACACCACGTGGGCGGTCATCATACGGTCAGACCTGGACCCATACGATGCCATGGGAGGCACAGCCGAATAACACGGCCCTACCCCTAAATCGGCCTCTGGCCCGGTGGACACGCCACAGACCTTGCCAATGGCACCTACAGATCTCCCCTGGCTCCAGACAAGGCCTATGTCCTCCTATTTATTTAACAAAATCTTTCCCACAATATGTGTGTATATTTTATACTCACACTAAACCCTGCTCTTGCTAGTATGCCTCTGCTCTGTTTACTCTTTGACCCGGGGACAGTGGAAGAACATACATACATGAGTGATAATGTTCTGAGCCACACTTAAATATGCAACATGTTCCATGCCCCAGTGACTGGGATGTGGAAGTAGCCGCGTTTTATGACTGTGCGTGCTCACCGTGAGGTCTGCGTGCTGAGCGTTTAATGGATGACAACCCAGGGGGAGGCAAGCCCAGAGGAAGGAGACCCGGTTGGCTTATGTGGCCCCTTCCCTCTCCTCTCCCACTGCTCTGAGATCACTGGAGGCTAGGGAATCCTGGCTGTGACACAGGAAACCACTCATCATTTTGGTTTTTAAACATGCTTAATTCTGTATGTGTGTGCCTTGTGTAACTTAAGACTTTGGCCGATCTTCCTCACACATTCCCACTTCCCATTGAGAGATTGGATTTGGCATCCAGGTCCTCGAGGCTGGAGGAATGACAGAAGGAATTGTTTCTCACTGATGTGTGATAATTGAAATTTTAAGCTTAGAATTTATCAAGTAGCTTAGTAATATCAGAAAAGGCCCTCCTTAATAACTGCCTGGCCTGACTCTAACCTATACTGCTAACATGTCAAACCACTTTGAGTTACAACTGTGCCCACTTCTCGCTGATCCTAGAGTCTGCAGGGTCTCCACCAGACTTAATACACGCAGAATTATTAACCTGTGTAGACCACGTTCTAGTTGGAGGGGAGGAAAGAGACTATAAACATCTGTAAGTTCTCTGGTAGCTAAGCCAGTAACAAACACTATGAAGAATAAAAAGCAGGTTATGGAGGACTGAGATTATAGGCAGAGAGAAGCAGGGCTTTCAAAATAAACAGTGGACAGGGTAAGCCTCACCAGGGAGGTGGGACTTGAACAGTCTAGAAGGAGGTGACAGATGCAGGTATCTGAGCATAAAGCATTCCATACAATGGGATAAATTACTGAAAAAGTCAAGAGGAAGGATGCTTGTGGTCTTCAGGGAGGAGTCAGTCAACAAATGCGGCTAGAATACTGTCAAAAAGGTGGGAAAAGAAGACCGGGGACAGAGATATGGGTTGAAGTCCCTGCACCACCATTTACTAGTTTTGTAGTCACATGCTGTTGATACGATGTGCAAATGTCTCAGTGAACCCAGTGCTGTCTGTCTCTAAGTCCTAGTTACCTTGCAGGCTTTTGGAAACATAAGTAGGGAAATGACATATAAACCATCTTGTGAACTGTTCTGTGCATATGGATAGATGGGTAGAAAAAAAGATATTGATAGATAGGACAGATAGACAGATAGATGACAGATTAGATAGGATAGATGATAGGTATAGATAGATCGAATAGATAGATAATAGATAGATAGATGGATAGATAGATAGATAGATAGATAGATAGATAGATAGCCATAATAGATAGCCATGTTGTTAACTGTGTGTAAGGCTGGGGTTACTGATGGGAGGAGCAAGCACATCGGACACTGATGATGTGCCAATGTCTCCGGCTGCTGCCTCCTCCCACATGGGACACTGATTATGTGCCCAAGTTCTTGGCAGTTGCACCCTCCCAACATGAAAAATATGCTTTGGGCTAGCAAATCCTCATGCTGCTGTAAATCTTTAGCTCTGCCTCCCCCTACCTTCTTTAAAATCTCGCTGCCTGTCTACATATGTGTGAACTCCCCAGCCTTAATTGCTATAGACTGGGGAAATCTTGCCCAGGTATTTGCGTTCAAATAAACTACCGGGCCCTTTGTTGCCTCTCTTCACCTTCTTATTTCAGCTAGAATTTATCTTACACTGTTCTGTACATAAGGATAGACGGGTAGACAAAATGATGACGAAAGGTAGATGACAGACAGATGACATGTGATAGATTGATTGGAAATAGATACATTAGATAGATGTTAGATATTCATAGATTAGAAGAATAGATTGACAGAGATGACAGATAGATAAGATATATAAAGATGACAGATGATAGACTAGATAGGATAGATGATATAGGTAGGTTAGATTAGACAAATAGATGATATATAGATACAGTTATGAACTGAATTTATGGGCCCTCACCTCACCATCTTTCACTCCTCCTAACACCCCACCGCCACCACACACACACAAACACACACACACACACAAGTTCATATTTGAACTCAGTCAGTGTTGAAGCCCTAACCCCCACTGTCATGGTATTGGGAGGTGAGGCCTTTGGAGGTAATTAGGTTTGGAAGATATCATGAGGGTGTGGGTGGAGCTGCCATTATGCAATCAGTGCTATTTAGAGGAACAGAGGACAGAGCTTTCTCCCTCGACCCTGTGAGGACACAGCAGGGATGCAGCCATATGCAAGCCAGAAGAAGGAACCTCACCAGGAACTGAACCTGACTTGATCTAGGACTTCTGCTTACAGAATTGCGAGAAATCAGTGTCTATCGATTAAGCCCCCACTCAATGACACTCTGGTTATCAGCTTGAGCAGACTAACATAGATACGTAGGTAAACAGAGATGCACTGAGATGATGGATGGAGAGAGCCTATGCATAGATATCTGTGCTTAGGTGCCTGCATAGGTATCTGTGTTTAACCACGTCAGCACTTTGAAGTCTGCTCCCTTTGGGGGGAACACCAGGTGCACAACTTATGCACGTTTCTTTTTTAAAGTGTGGGCTGCAGTTTCCAATAACTTGGGTCTCCGTTAACTCTCAGCCGTGTATATGTGTCTGTGAGTGTGCTTGTGTGTGTGTACACCACTGCCCCTATAGGTGTACTATCACAGGAGTTTCAAAAGTAACAAAAGAACGCAGAATAGGGCAAACATCTTGCAAACTATGACCAGAAAGAGTAAAATTTTTCCACTAGACTCTGCGGACATCTTTGCCAAGTGTTTCTATGCGATTTTAGAAAGATCTTGCTGGAAATGTTGCTGGGACTACTCTGAACCGTCAAGTTAGTTAAGGTAAATAGCGAGAAGAGGAGAGCAGCAAAGACCACCCTCGGTGTGTCTCCTATGCATCAGGCCAAGGTGTACAGGATTTAATTCTACTACACCACTTCATCTCACCATGGCTGATGTGGGATGACCTTATACATCACCTTCATCCGTTAGTAAAAAGTTACTTCAGAATCACCTCCCTTAACAGAAATTAAATAAGTGCGGGGACATAAACATTCCTAGAATTCCTGCCACCATCACCCAACTCTTTATACTCATTACCCTTTTCATATGAACAGAAACATAGCTCTCAATGCTACTATTTCATTTCAGATAGACCTCACTCACATCTAAATGCCTAAATGCACTGAAACTCTACCTCCACCTTGACAGCAGAGGGGAGCAGTTTCCCCACAAGCTAGCTGGCCTGCCACCTCAGCAAGCCCATGGGCCACAAGCCCACAGGAGCCCTGCATGTCACCAATAGGCAGTTCACTTAAACTGTGACTACACGCATGCTCTCTGGAGATGGGTCACCAAGCAGGGCCTCCGAGGTGACATCGGTGCACAGGAATGAAGACCTACTACTGGGCATGCACATGCCCTGGAACACGCAGGCCAGCCATTGTGAACCCTGTGTGGGGCATCGGATATGCTCGGCAGCTCACGCAGCAGCCACAGCAGGAATGTCACAGGCAGAGCAGCCGGAGTGCCTTGTCTTGCACAGGTTGAAGAGCGCAGCCCGCCAACCACACCATCCACACCCAGGAGTCTCGTGCCACCTACGCAGGAGAAGTTCCCACCCAAGGCCAATCCTCTCAAGTCCCAAACACACAGCTAACTCACATAAACAAACACAAGGAATTGAGACTGAGAAGGACATAGAGGAATCAAAGTGCACCTAGTGAAAGAACGTTGACAAAAGTGAGAAAACAGATAGACAGATGATTGATATATGGATTGGATTGATATACATACATATAGATGATAGATTAACCAGATAGATACACAGATGATAGTAGGTAGATGATAGATCATAGATAGATAGATGACAGATAGATAGGTAGATAGATTATATAGATAGTTAAAGAGATAGGTAGGAAGATAGATAGGAAAGCATCATACTAAACAAAGCTATCTTTCACTCAAGACCATCTATGTGCTCCCTTACAGGAGACTCATTTAAGATCCAAGGACACAGACAAACTAAAAGCTGAAGAAGCGGGGACAGGTACCCTTCACAAGTGAAACTGAGAAACAAACAAACAAACCAATGGATTCTGTTTGAGTCACCGGAAACAGTCAGTAGAAAATAGCCCTATCTGGCCAACGTGAATTCTTTTTGCTTCGTTTCAGCAGTGCCCAGCCATAAATTTAGTGGTGAAGCAACATCCTTCCCATTTTCTCTCACCTCAAAAACTGAATTGCTGTAATAATATGCGTCTGGGCCTTTGAAATCAGAGGGTTTTATGATGTTCACGAATGTAAAGATGTAATAACCACATACAGAGGGAAGTTTAGACACTCAAATAAACACGTCACTCCTCAGAACACTCTTTGCTCCCAACTGCTTCTGTCTAGAAGTTGGTGTTCATTTTTATTTTTCCCTCCTCCTATCAGCAGTGATCACACCGATGTCCCTCAAACACGTTGGTAAACAAAGTACCACGTTTACTTTTCTGTCTACAACAGGCCCAGAAGAAGGATACTTGTGGTCTTCAAGGAGCACTTAGTCAATGAATGTGGCTAAATACAGTCAGCAAGCGAGAAAGAGGTAAAAGAGGACAGAGTACAGAGATACGGGTTCAAGTCCCTGCACCACAATTTACTGGTTTTGTAAGCACACTCGTCTGACTCGACCTGCAAGTGTCTCAGTGAACCTAGTGCTCTCCCTACGGCCTAGTTACTTTGCAAGATTTTTGGAAACATAATATAGGGAAGTGACATAGGCGATGTTGTTGACTGTTCTGTACATAAGTATAAATGGGAGGACAAAAAGATGAGTGATTCATAGATAGATAGATAGATAGATGACAGATGATAGATAGATGATAGACGTGATAGATAGATGAAAGGAAGATAAATAGATAGATAGATAGGAAGATAGAAGGATAGATAGATAGATTGATAAATAGAGAGAGAGACAGACAGACAGATAGATAGATTCAGATACATATCGATTAACACAAAGTTATTGCTCATAACCGGGATATCAATGGTGAAAGCACATAGCGAAACTACAGACAAAAACGAAAATGAAATCCAGTTTAAAAAGACAGTAAGCAGCCATAAGAAGAAAATAAATCCTACCATTTTTATTGATGCGGATGGAGCAAGATGGTAGTATGCTCAGTGAAATAGGCCAGGTGGAGTAAGACAAGTACCAAATGATTTCACTCATGTGTGGAGTATAACAACAAAGAAAAACTGAAGGAAAAAAACAGCAGCAGACTCACAGAACCCGAGAGTGGACTAACAGTTACCAAAGAGAAAGGGACTGGACATGGTGGGTGGAAAGGGAGGGATAAGGGTGGGGAGAAAGAAAGGGGACATTACGTTTAGCATGTATAATGCGTGTGCTCAGGGGGTATGGGGAGGGCTGTACAATACAGAGAAGAGAAGTAGAGATTCTACAGCATCTTTCTAAACGCTGATGGAAAGCGACTGTAACAGGGTGTGTGGGGGGGACATGTTGAAAGGGTCTACAGCATACAACTATGCTGAAGGAGAGAATCTGTAAGAGGATTTTGGTGTGGAATTGGTGAAGTTGGGAGGAGCGTAAACATACTGTTCTTCACGTGATTGTACATTAATGATAACAAAAAAACTTTTTTTAATTGCAATAAGGGCACTGCTCTAAATCATCAGAATGAAAGGACAGGCTTTGAGTGCTCCAAAGAAAACACCAGCTATGTGCTCCCTTACAGGAGACTCACTTGAGATCCAAGGACACAGACAAAATACAAGCCAAAGGGGTGGGGACTGGTACCCTACACAGTGAAAGTGAAAAACAAACAGTAAAACAAATGGATTCTGTTTGAGTTCCCAGAGTCAGTCAGTAGGAAATAGCCCTATCTGGCCACCGTGAATTCTTTTTGTTTGGTTTCAGCAGTGCCCAGCCATAGATTTAGTGGTGCAGGAACATCCTATTCATTTTCTCTCACCTCAACAACTGATTTGCTGTAATAATATGCGTCTGGGCCTTTGAAATCAGTGGGTTTTATGACGTTCACGAATGTAAAGAAGTAATAACCAGATAAAGAGGGAAGTTTTGACACTCAAATAAACAAGTCACTCCACAACCCATTCTTTGATCCCAACTGCACCTGTTTAGAAATTGGTGTTCCTTTTTATTTGTCCCTCCCTCCTATCAGCGGTAATCACGCTGATGTCCCTCAAAGATGGTGGTGAGCAAAGCACCAAGTTTACATTCTGTGTACAAGAGGCCCAGAGGAAAATTACTTGGGGTCTTCAGGGAGCACTTAGTCAATGAATGTGTCTAAATACAGTCAGCACGTGAGAAGAAGATAAAAGAGTACAGAGACACAGGCTCAAGTCCCTGTACCACCATTTACTGGTTTTGTATGTACACGCGGCTGACTTGACCTGCAAGTGTCTTGGTGAACCCCGTGCTCTCCCTATGGCCTAGTTACCTTGCAAGATTTTTGGAAGCATAATGTAGGGAAGTGACATAATCTATGTTGTTAACTCTTCTGTACACAAGGTAAGATGGGCATACAAAAAGATGATTGAATGGTTGATAGACAGTTATATACGTAGATAGATAGACAGAAAGATGGATAGATAGATATAGGTACATGTCGATTAACACAAAGCTATTGTTCATAACAAGGAGAGCAATGGTGAAAGCACAGAGTGAAACTACAGACAAAAGAGAAGACAGAAATCCAGTTTAAAAAGTGCAGTAAGCAGCAGTAAGAAGAATACAAATCCTACCATTTGCAACAACGTGGATGGACCTAGAGGGTATTATGCTCAGTGAAATAGGCCAGGCAGAGAAAGACCAGTACCAAATGATTTCAATCATGTGTGGAGTATAACAACAAAGAAACACTGAAGGAAAAAAACAGCAGCAGAGTCACAGAACCCGAGAGTTTACTAACAGTTACCAAAGGGGAAGGGACTGGGCAGGGTGGGTGGGAAGTGAGGGATAAGGGCGGGGAGAAATGAATGGGGCATTAGGATAAGCATGCAAAATGTATGGCGTGATGGGAGCATGGGGAGGGCTGTACAACACAGAGAAGAAAAGTAGAGATTACACAACATCTTACTACACGCTGATGGACAGCAACTCTAACGGGGTGTGTGGTGGGGGACATGGTGAAGGGGTCAACAGCATTCAGCTACGCTGATGGACAGCGACTCTAACGGGGTTTTTGAGGGGGACTTGGTGTACTTGGTGATCATAATGTTCTTTGTGTGATTGTAGATTAATGATAACAAAAAAATTATTTAAGTGTAATAAGTACACAGCACTCAATTGTCAGAATAAAAGGACAGGATCTGAGTGCTCCAATCAAAAGACCCAGGGATAAAAGAAGGGATGGAAACACAAGACCACCTACGTGCTCCATTACAGGAGACTCACTTGAGATCAAAGGGCGAAGACCAACTACAAATTGAGGGGGTGGTGACAGGTACCCTAGACAAGTGAAACTGCAAAAAAAAAAATAGATGTGCTGATGGGTTTAAAGATGGCGGCTCACGTGAGAGGGGAGGCAGAATCCACCTACCAAAACGAAAACCACATACATACATACCATATGGAAAGAGAACAACTACACCAAATCCTGGAAGAGCAGCAGGGAAGAAAGCTGCTGCGCCAGGCTGTCACCTCAAGGAGAAGTGTGACATACAGTCCTGGATATGTGCTCTGGAAGCACGAACCTACCATAAACGTGCTGCTCTCTGGAGGACCAGTGGGGTTGGAATGCAAAGACAGGCAGGAGACTTCGAGAGACGAGTTTCCAGCCACTTGTGGGACAACACAGGGATCCACATCCAGCTGATGTGGGACAAAAGAAAGGCGGACAGTCTGTGAGACTTCCTAACAGCAAGAGAACTTCTAAAGGGGCAAAGCTTACACAGGGCTTGCCACTCAGGATAAAGGACAGTTGCGCCAAACTGCCTGGGTGCACTCAGCCAGGCAGGCGGGTGAGCTTTCAGGAGCTCCAGGCACTCCATCCCCCTGGCTGGCCTTTCAGTTCTGAGGCCCCTTACCGTCATGTGACTGGTACACGGCCTGCGTCCCTGCCGGGACCAGCCTGCAAAACGGCCGCCCCCACCTATGGCAGCTTCTCCCTGCGTGCTCCACAAACTGGCCCTGGGAGTGGAGACAGGCACTGTGGCCGGGAAGCAGGAAAGTCCTCTTTCATTCCGGCGGGTTGGGCACTGGCACCACACCCCTGGGTCGCCTGCCATCCCCCCAAGGGCTGAGCATCTCCAGAGAGTAAAGCTTCTGGGAGCTAGAGGGCGCCACCTACAAATATGAACCTTCAAAGGAACCTGGTAACTACACTCAAATCAATCTTCCTGAGAAAGAGATCTCAAAATAAAATCAGGAGCAAGCTCAGGGAGCTACAGAAAATAAAAGTGCAGCGTGGAGGCAACATGGCAGCATGAGTAGGACATTGGGAATCTCCTCCCAATAACATATATATTTTTGAAAATACAACAAATACAGCTAATCATAAAAGACAGACCAGAAGACACAGGACAACAGCCAGACTACAACTACACCAGCGAGAACCCAGTGCCTGGTGAAAGGGGTAAGATAGAAGCCCCAGCCCAGCGGGACCTGAGTGCACCTCCCCCCAGCTCCCGGCGGGAGAAGAATAGGAAGAGCGGGAGGGAGACGGAGCCCAAGACTGCTGAACACACAGCTCCAGCCACCCACACCAGAGCACAGAGACAGTGCATGCACGGGATCTCTGGAAACTAGGGAAACAGGGCAGCAAGACCTCTGAGGACATGCTGAAGCTGATGCACCTGTGACAAAAAAAGCGGGGGCTTTATGAAAGTCTTAAAGGGACAGGTACTTAACAGCTGGACGGAAACAACACAGGCCACCGCCCAACAGATGGAATGTACAGGGAAATCCAGGCGCACTAACCCCCTGGGCAGCAGCTCTGAGACACCTCACAGAGGTAAACCACCAAACAGCCCCCCGTCCATTACCCCTCTGGGCGCTGTGAAAGCATAGAAGCAGCCTAAGGCAAAAGGCCCACAGAAAGGGAAGTTCCTCCATTCTGGCCAGGCAAGACACAAAGAACCAGTCTACACGCAATTAACCAGCACAAGCCACTAGGGGTCGCAGTTGTCCAAGTAAAGAAAGGCCAGTAGCATGTGAAAAGTTTGGCCCTCCCAGCTGACAGTCAATAGCACCTGTCAACATGAAAAGGCAAGAAAACATGATTCAGACAAGACTAACCCAGACAGCTTTGGCAACTGCTACATCTTCCCCTGAGAAGGAACCTGGGGAGATAGATTTAGCCAGTCTTCCTGAAAAGAATTCAAAACAAAAGTCATAACCATGCTGATGGAATTGCAGAGAAATATGCAAGAACTACAGAAGGAGAATACAGAAATAAAAAAAGCTCTGGAAGGACTTCAAAACAGAATGGACGAGATGCAAGAGACCATTAATGGACTAGAAAACAGAGAACAGGAACACAGAGAAGCTGATGCAGAGAGAGATAAAAGGATCTCCAGGAATGAAAGAATTATAAGAGAGCTGAGTGACCAATCAAAAGGAATAATATAGGCATTATAGGAATACCAGAAGGAGAGGACAGATAAAGGGATAGAAAGTGTCTTTGAAGAAATAATTGCTGAAAATGTCCCTAAACTAGGGGAAGAAATGGCTTCTCAGACCACAGAGGTACACAGAACTTCCATGACAAGGGATCCAAAGAGGGCAACACCAAGACACATAATAATTAAAATGGCAAAGATCAAAGACAAGGACAAAGTATTAATGGCAGCCAGAGAGAAAAAAAAGTTTAAGTACAAAGGAAAACCCATCACGCTATCATCAGACTTCTCAACAGAAACCCTACAGGCCAGAAGAGAATGGCATGATATACTTAATGCAATGAAACAGAAGGGCCTCGAACCAAGACTACTGAATCCAGCACAAATATCATTTAAATATGAAGGAAGGATTAAACAATTCCAAGACAAGCAAAAGTTGAGGGAATTTGCCTCCCACAAACCACCTCTTCAGGGCATCCTACAGGGACTGCTCTAGATGGGAGCACTCCTAAAAGGAGCACAGAACAAAACACCCAACATATGAAGTATGGAGGAGGAGGAATAAGAAGGGAGAGAAATAAAGAATCATCAGACCGCTTTTATAATAGCTCAACAAGCGAGTTAAGGTAGACAGTAAGATAGTAAAGAAGCTAACCCTAAACCTTTGGTAACCACAGCCTTAAAGCCTGCAATGCAATAAATTCATACCTTTCAATAATCACCCTAAATGTAAATGGACTGAATGCACCAATCAAAAGACACAGAGTAATAGAATGGATAAAAAAGCAACATCCATCCATATGCTGCTTACAAGAGACTCACCTCAAACCCAAAGACATGCACAGACTTAAAGTAAAGTGATGGAAAAAGATATTTCATGCAAACAAAAGAGAGAAGAAAGCAGGTGTTGCAATTCTGGTATAAGACAAAACAGACTTCTAAATAAAAAAAGTAACAAAAGACAAAGAAGGACATTACATAATGATAAAGGGCTCAGTCCATCAAGAGAACAAAACCATTTTAAATTTATATGGACCCAATACAGGAGCCCCAACATACCTGAAACAAAAATTAACAGAACTAGAGGAGGAAATAGAATGCCATGCATTCATTCTAGGAGACTTCAACACAACACTCACTTCAATGGGAGAGGGAATGGGGAGGATGGGTGGGTAGAGAGGGATAAGGGGGGAGTAAAAGGGGGGTATTAAGATTAGCATCCATTGGGGGGTGGGAGAAAGGGGAGTGCTGGACAACACAGAGAAGACAAATAGTGATTCTATAACATTTTGCTACGCTGATGGACAGTGAATGTAAAGGGGGGACCTGGTATAGGGGTGAGCCTAGTAAACAAAGTGTTCATCATGTAAGTGTAGATTAATGATTAAAAAAAAAGCAGGTGTAGATGCACTCATTGCACCAATTCCTGGAATTGTCATGGGAATGAAGAAGGAGATATCTAAGCTGGCCTGTGCATACAGGAAAACAACAAATTTGAGTGGATCTATTCTGTTGGAACTCAACCAAGAATTAGGAGAAGTGCAAGTTGTAGCACTCCAAAATCTTACAACTACAGACTATTTACTGTTAAATGAACATATGGGATGTGAACAGTCCCCAGGAATGGGTTGTTTTAATTTGTCTGATTTCTCCCAGACTGTTTAAGTTCAGTTAGACAATATCCACCATATCATAGATAAGTTTTCACAAATGCCTAAGGTGCCTAACTGGTTTTCTTGGTTACACTGGAGATGGCAGATAAATATAGGTCTGCTTTGGGTATGTAACTGTACCCATATTATGTTAATGTGTCTGCGCAATTTAATTAGTAGTTTAAAACCTATACATGCTGAAGTTACACTACAAGAAGATATGTCAAAGAAATAATCAATCTTCCCATGTTTTCTTCTGCCTGCTACTTCTATAGCATTTCTTCTTCCTTCCTAATTACAAACCTTAAATAGAATTCCTGTCTCATATCAAATTTACCGAGTATCATAATTCCTGCAAGTGCTAAAGATACCTCAAGACAAATGCTGGGCATAGAAGCCACAGGGCATAAATCTGCATAGAAGTAAAAAGCTAACCTTTTCAAACGATAAGGCTTCTCTCTCTCTTACCGAATTTACATCTCCCTGTGTGGCCCCGGAAGATGACTGGTTTGCCAGAGACGGGTAAGATTCCTCACGGGAGGAACAACCTAAGACAGGCACAGTTGCAGGGGGGCCATCAGGTGAGAAATTGGGGATCAACAGAGGTGAGGCTGAGAACCTCAACCCCCCTGTTCTGAGAGAAATCTTCTGCATCCGTGGATATTTTATTGCCCTTGTCTAGCTTTTATTAACACATAGTCTACAGGCACACACCCGATCATCTTCATTCGCTCTCTTACAACAGTAAACTGTTCTCTACCTTTATCTTGCATCAACCTAGCACTTCAGCTTTTTATTTAAAATAATAATAATAAGGAGAGAAATGTGGTATCCAGCTATAAATCAAGTATAAAAATCAAACGAATATTCATATTTGAACTGATTGTTTTTAGTTCATAATGCATGAGCAAAACCGAAATTTTCTGTGATGACTGCCCTTGTACTGTTCACCATGTAACTTATTCACTATGTAAGAATTTGTTCTGCATGTAAGAACTTGTTTGTTATGCTTCAGAATATTGGACACTGACGAAAATTAGGCTTGGTGTGGATTCATGATTGGGCATTGAGCACTGACCCCCCTATACAGAATTTTATTTTTATTGTTAACAACCATTTGATCAATAAGTGTGAGAGATGCCCTCTCAAAAAAAAATTAAAAAATACAGACTTCCAATTGTAAAATAAATAAGTAACTATGATGTAATGTGTAGCATAAGGAATATAGTCAAAATATTATAACAACTTTTTATGGTGATAGCTGGTATCTAGAATTATCATGTATATAAATGTTGAATCACTGTGTTGTACACCTGATACTAATGTAATACTGTGTGTCAACTACCCTTCAATAAAAAATAATTATGTACAAAAAATAAAATAAATAAAATACAAATATAAATAAAAATAAAAAACCCAACACAGTCCTGATTTGGTTGAAAGCAATCATGCAGTCCTACTATTCCCATGTCTACCAAAAACACCTTCTAGCAGCAAGCAAAGTTACCGGTGGTGCACGTGGTTTCTGTCCCAGTGACACACCAGGTACGCAGGTGTGTGCTGAGTACCACAGAAGCTCCAACATGCACCTACATCATCTTCCACTTGTTTTCCCTAAGGTTCCACTTATTTATTTTTAAAAAGTCAGTTACTGGATTGTGTTGACGAGAAAATTCACATTAGCAGTACCATTGTAAATGTAATGAACAGAGATATCGGGAATCAAAATAAAATGATAAACTTAACCCAGAGGCCAGATTTAAATCTCACCTTCCTGACCTGCCAGATGTAAAAGTGGAAAGGAAACCTCATTTCCAACCCCTGCTGACTCCTCAGAGGTGCTTCTCCATGGGCTCAGGGGCGGGGCAGGTGTTTGTGGGCCGCCCTACTCAGGGCCAGCCGAGGTCGGACACAGACGAGGAGCACACCGGCCATCCCTAGGGTGGCCGATGGTCAGCTGCTAGCTACTGGGACCAGGACAGGATTTACCAGTTGTCTTGTCTCTTGATTCTCCCCCTGAAAGGCAGGGAAGTAGAAACTTTTATTTCTGGCAATACCTGAATCTACCAAAGTAACATACTTGATGATCTTCTTCCTGAAAATTATGAGTGAAAAGGCTTTCTTTTCTCTTGGGTAGGAACACGGTGGGCCCACTACTGGCCAACCAGCCACAAGAGGAAGTGGGTCCTGCCAGGGTTTCCTTACCTTCCAATTTCTCAAAAAAAGGGAGAAATCTGTATTTTAAATAAAAGCAACCCACTTAAATTACTTTAGAATTCTGTGCCAGACAAACACCCAGAGCCAATATGGCCTGTGTTCTGTGACCACCTACCTCCTGCCCTGTCCACTTCTGAGAACTGCCCCACGCCCACACAGGGCCTGCAGGCCATGAGATGCTCTGTCCTGCCTGTGTAGGGGCAATTATGCACACCCATGCTATCTGTATCTGTCTCTGGGTGGGCTTTCTGGCCCTCTCACGTGTATGTACTGCAGGGAGGGTAGGAAAGGGGCTCCACCTTTCAGAGCCTGTAGCTGCGAGTGCTGCCTGGGCCTCACAGGGCAGGCTCAGAGTGAGCGATTTCCAGGACAAAAAATGAACAACAAGATGGGATAAAGCAGAATGGTTCTGAACGGGAGGCTCAAATGCTGCCCCATGGACTTCCACCCTGGCTCAGGATGAACATCTCAGACACTGGAAAATGGTAGGCTGAATCCGTGGGTACCCCCATGGAGCTTCTGTTTCTGAATGGTCAAGTGAAATCAAGAAAACTAAGTTAAATACTAGGATCCACTTTTTATAGATCAACAGTTTCCAGAGAAATTGCTGATGTAATAAATATATATATTTGAGAGGGCATATATTTTATTTATTGATCAAATGGTAGTTACCAACTATAAAACTCTGTATAGGGGACTCAATGCACAATCCTCAATCAACCCGAAGCCTAATTCTCAACAGTCTCCAATCTTCTAAAGTATAATGAACAAGTTCTTACATGGTGAACAAATTCTTACATTGTGAATAAGTTCTTACACGGTGAACAGTGCAAGGGCAGTCATCACAGAAACTTTCAGTTTTGATCACACATTATGAGCCATAAACAATCATGTGAAATATGAATATTCATTTGATTTTTATACTTGATTTATATGTGGATCCCACATTTCTCACTTTATTATTATTATTATTATTATTATTATTATTATTATCATTTTAAATAAAATGCTGAAGTGGTAGGTAGATGTAAGATAAAGGTAGAAAACTTAGATAAGTGTTGTAAGAGAGCAAATGTTGATGATCGGGTGTGTGACTGTAGACTATGTGATAATCCAAGCTAGACAAGGGCAATAAAATATCCATGCATGCAGAATATTTCTCTCAAAACAGGGCGGGAGAGGTTTTAAGCCTCACCTCTGTTGATCCCCAGTTTCTCACCTGATGGGGCCCCTGTGACTGGGCCTGTCTTAGGTTGTTCCTCCCTTGAGGAATCTTACCCGTCTCTGGCTAACCAGTCTTCTTCCGGGGCCATACAGGGAGATGTAAAGTTGGGAATTGAGAGAGAAGTATAATTGTTTGAAAAGGTTAGCTTTTTACTTCTATGCAGATTTATGCCCTGTGGCTTCTATGTCCACCATTTGTCTTGAGGTAGCTTTAGCACTTGGAGGAATTATGATACTCGGCAAATTTGATATGAGACATGAATTCTATTTAAGGTTTGTAATTAGGAAGGAAGAAGCTCTAGAGGTAACAGATGGAAGAAAACATGGGGAGATTATTATTTGACATATCTTCTTGTAGAGTAATTTAAGCATTATAGGTTTTAAACTACTAATTAAATTGCACACACACATTAACATAATAGGAGTACAGTTACATAACCAAAGCAGATGTACAATTACCAGCCATCTCCAGTGAGCCAAGAAATCCAGTAAGGCACCCTAGGCATTTGTGAAAATTTGTTTATGATATTATGGATATTGTCCAACTGTACTTGAACAGTCTGAGATAAATCAGACAAATTAAAACAGCCCATTCCTGGGAACTGGTCACATCCCATATGTTCTTCTAACAGTAGATAGTCTGTAGTTGTAAGATTTTGGAGCGCTACAACTTGCACTTCTCCTAAATCTTGGTTTAGTTCCAACAGTGTAGATCCAGTCAAATTTGTTGTTTTACTGTATACACAGGCCAGCTTAGATATCTCCTTCTTCATTACAATGGAAAGTCCGGGAACCAGTGGGATGAATGCAGCTACAACTGCAGCATCGCCTGGGTCCTTGTTGAGGTTTTTTGATCATCATCTTCTTGTATGACTCTTCCAGAGAGTGATGTTGGAAGTTCGTCTTCATATCGTATCTTAGTTCATTTACTGGGTAGACACATTAGGCTTTGATTCTCTGCATAAATACAAACAGACCCTATTCCCACACTTTGATCTGCCCTTTATACCATTGTGTGGAACACATTGGAGATCACCAAACAGGAACTGCTATTTTTTTTAAGAGAAAAGTATATTATCATAAAAGTGTACCTCCATAGCCAATCATCTGACACACTTTAAGTGATCAAAGTTAAGGATATTTAAACCATGCATTAATTGATGATTTACAGTTAGTTTTATCCTGTCATGGAATAATCCCCCTTTTCTTTTTTTTTGTTATCTTTAATCTACACTTACATGAAGAATATTATGTTTACTACGCTCTCCCCTATACCAGATCCCCGCTATAAACCCCTTTCCAGTCACTGTCCATCAGCATAGCTAAATGTTGTAGAATCACTACTTGTCTTCTCTGTGTTGTACAGCCCTCCCCTTTCTCCCACCCCGCTATGCATGCTGATCTTAATACCCCCCTTCTTCCTCCCAACCCTTATCCCTCCCTACCCACACATCCTCCTCAGTCCCTTTCCCTTTGATACCTGTTAGTCCATTCTTGGGTTCTGTGATTCTGCTGTTGTTTTGTTCCTTCAGTTTTTCCTTTGTTCTTATACTCCACAGATAAGTGAAACCATTTGGTATTTCTCTTTCTCCGCTTGGCTTATTTAACTGAGCATAATACCCTCCAGCTCCATCATGTTGCTGCAAATGGTAGGATTTGCCCTCTTATGGCTGAGTAGTATTCCATTGTGTATATGTACCACATCTTCTTTATCCATTCATCTACCGATGGACATTAAGTTGTTTTCAATTCTTGGCTTTTGTAAATAGTGCTGTGATACACATAGGGGTGCATCTGTCTTTCTCAAACTTGATTGCTGCGTTCTTAGGGTAAATTCCTAGGAATGGAAATCCTGGGTCAAATGGTAAGTCAGTTTTGAGCATTTTGATGAACCTCCATACTGCTTTCCACAATGGTTGTACTAGTTTACTTTCCCACCAGCAGTGTAGGAGGGTTCCCTTTCTCCACAGCCTCGCCAACATTTGTTGTTGTCTTTTGGATGGCAACCATCCTTACTGGTGTGTGGTGATGCCTCATTGTAGTTTTAATTTGCTTTGCTCTGATAATTAGTGATGTGGAGCATCTTTTCATGTTTCTGTTGGCCATCTGTATTTCTTTTATAGAGAACTGTCTGTTCAGTTCCTCTGCCCATTTTTTAATTGGATTATTTGATTTTTGCTTTTTGAGGCGTGTGAACTCTTTATATATTTTCGACATCAAGCCTTTATCTGATCTGTCATTCACAAATATATTCTCCCATACTGTAGAGTTCCCTTTTGTTCTATTGATGGTGTATTTTTCTGTGCAGAAGATTTTCAGCTTAATATAGTCCCACTTGTTCATTTTTGCTGTTGTTTTCCTTGCCCGGGGAGATATGTTCAAGAAGAAGTCACTCAAGTTTATGTCTAAGAGGTTTTTGCCTATGTTTTTTTCCACGAGTTTAATGGTTTCATGGCTTACATTCAGATTTTTGATCCATTTTGAATTTACTTTTGTATATGGGGTTAGACAAAGGTCCAGTTTCATTCTCCTACATGTAGCTGTCCAGTTTTGCCAGCATTATCTGTTGAAGAGACTGTCATTTTGCCATTGTGTGTCCATGACTCCTTTATCAAATATTAATAGACCATGTATGTTTGGGTTAATGTCTGGAATCTCTAGTCTGTTCCTCTGGTCGGTGGCTCTGTTCTTGTGCCAGTACCAAATTGTGTTGATTACTATTGCTTTATAGTAGAGCTTGACATTGGTGAGTGAGATCCCCTATACTTTATTCTTCTTTCTCAGGATTGCTTTGGCTATTTGGGGTCTTTGGTGGTTCCATATGAATTTTTGAATTATTTGTTCAAGTTCATTGAAGAATGTTGCTGTGAATTTGATAGGGATTGCATCAAATCTGTATATTGCTTTGGGCAGGATGTCCATTTTGACGATATTAATTCTTCCTATCCACGACCATGGGATGTGTTTCCATTTTTAAGTGTCCCTTTTA
This sequence comes from Manis pentadactyla, assembly GCF_030020395.1. Taxonomy (NCBI): domain Eukaryota; kingdom Metazoa; phylum Chordata; class Mammalia; order Pholidota; family Manidae; genus Manis; species Manis pentadactyla. Next base: position 62,926 of record NW_026644829.1, read on the forward strand.
ATTTCTCTTAAGAGTGACTTGTAGTGTTCAGAATATAGGTGATTCACGTCTTTGGATAGATTTATTCCTAGGTAGTTTATTCTTTTTTATGCAATTGTGAATGGAATTGCTTTCCTGATATCCTTTTCTATTGGTTCATTGTTTGTGTATGGGAAAGCTACAGATTTCTGTGTGTTAATTTTTATCCTGCAACTTTGCTGTATTCCGATATCAGTTCTAGTAATTTTGGGGTGGAGTCTTTAGGGTTTTCTATGTACAATATCACGTCATCTGCAAATGGTGACAGTTTAACTTCTTCTTTACCAATCTGGATTCCTTGTATTTCTTTGTTTTGTCTGAATGCCATGGCTAGGACCTCCAGTACTATGTTAAATAGCAGTGGGGAGAGTGGGCATCCCTGTCTAGTTCCCGATCTCAGAGGAAAAGCTTTCAGCTTCTCGCTGTTCAGTATAACGTTGTCTGTGTGTTTATGATATATGGCCTTTATTATGTTGAGGAACTTGCCCTCTATTCCCATTTTGCTGAGAGTTTTTATCTTGAATGGATGCTGAATTTTGTCGAATGTTTTTTCAGCTATGGAGATGATCATGTGGTTTTTGTCTTTCTTTTTGTTGATGCGGTGGATGATGTTGATGGATTTTTGAATGTTGTACCATCCTATCATTCCTGGGATGAAACCCACTTGGTCATGGAGTTTGATCCTTTTGATATACTTTTGTATTCGGTTTGCTAATATTTTATTAAGTATTTTTGCATATACATTCATCAGGGATATTGGTTTGTAATTTTCTTTTTTGGTGTGGTCTTTGCCTGGTTTTGGTATTAGGGTGATGTTGGCTTCATAGAATGAGTTTGGGAGTATTCCCTCCTGTTCTATTTTTTGGAAAACTTTAAGGAGAATGGGTATTATGTCTTCTCTGTGTGTCTGATAAAATTCTGAAGTAAATCCATCCTGCCCGGGTATTTTGTTCTTTGGTAGTTTTTTGATTACCGTTTCAATTTCTTTGCTCGTAATTGGTTTGTTTTACTTTTGTGTTTCTTCCTTGGTCAGTCTTGGAAGGTTGTATATTTCTAGGAAGTTGTCCATTTCTTCTAGGTTTTCAGCTTTTTGGCATATAGATTTACATAGTAGTATTTAATAATTCTTTGTATATCTGTGGAGTCTGTCATGATTTTTCCGTTCTCATTTGTGATTCTGTTGGATTGTGTTGATTCTCTTTTTCCCTTAACAACTTTGGCTAGTGGCTTATCTATTTTGTTTTTGTCAAATAACCACCTCTTGGTTTCATTGATGTTTGCTATTGTTTTACTCTTCTCAATTTTGCTTATTTCTTCGCTTATCTTTATTATGTCCCCCTTATGCTGATTTAGGCCTCATTTGTTTTTCTTTTTCCAATTTTGATAATTGTGATGTTAGACTATTCATTTGAGATTGTTCTTGCTCCTTCTAGTGTGCCTGGATCGCTATATACGTTCCTCTTAAGAGTGCTTTTGCTGCGTCACACAGAAGTTTGGGCTTAATGTTGTTGTTGTCATTTGTTTCCATATATTGCTGGATCTCCATTTTGATTTCGTCATTGATCCATTGATTATTTAGGAGCGTGTTGTTTAGCCTCCATGTGTTTGTGAGCCTCTTTACTTTCTTTGTACAGTTTATTTCTAGTTTTATGCCTTGTTTGTCTGTAAAGTTGGTTGGTAGGATTTCAATCTTTGGAATTTTCTGAGGCTCTTTTTGTGTCCTAGTATGTGGTCTATTCTGGAGAATGTTCCATGTGCACTTGAGAAGAATGTGTATCCTGTTGCTTTAGGATGTAGAGTTCTATAGATGTCTATTAGGTCCATCTGCTCTACTGTGTTGTTCAGTGCTTCCCTGTCCTTACTTATTTTCTGCCCAGTGGATCTATCCTTTGGGGTGAGTGGTGTGTTGAAGTCTCCTAGAATGAATGCATTGCAGTCTATTTCCCCCTTTAGTTGTGTTAGTATTTGTTTCACATATGCTGGTGCTCCTGTGTTGGGTGCATATATATTATAATGGTTATATCCTCTTGTTGGACTGAGCCCTTTATCATTATGTAGTGTCCTTCTTTGTCTGTTACTTTCTTTGTTTTGAAGTCTATTTTGTCTGATATTAGTACTGCAATCCCTGCTTTCTTCTCGCTGTTGTTTGCTTGAAATATGTTTTCCCATCCCTTGACTTTTAGCCTGTGCATGTCTTTGGGTTTGAGGTGAGTTTCTTGTAAGCAGCATATACATGGGTCTTGCTTTTTTTATCCATTCTGTTACTTTGTGTCTTTTGATTGGTGTATTAAGTTCATTTACATTTAGGGTGACTATTGAAAAATATGTACTTATTGCCATTGCAGGCTTTAGATTTGTGGTTACCAAAGGTTTAAGGTTAGCTTCTTTATTATCTTACTGCCTAAATAAGCTCACTTATTGAGCTGTTATATACACTATCTGGAGATTCTTTTCTTCTCTCCCTTCTTATTCCTCCTCCTCGATTCTTCATATGTTGGGTGTTTTGTGCTGTGCTCTTTCTAGGAGTGCTCCCATCTAGAGCAGTCCCTGTAAGATGTTCTGTAGAGGTGGTTTGTGGGAAGAAAATTCCCTCAGCTTTTGTTTGTCTGGGAATTGTTTAATCCCACCATCATATTTGAATGATAGTTGTGCTGGATACAGTATAGTTGGTGCAAGTCCTTCTGTTTCATTGTATTAAATATATCATGCCATTCTCTTCTGGCCTGTATGGTTTCTGTCAAGAATTCTGATGTTAGCCTGATGGGTTTTCTTTTATAGGTGACCTTTTTTCTCTAGCTGCCTTAAAACTCTTTCTTTGTCCTTGATCTTCGCCCTTTCAATTATTATGTATCTTGGTTTTGTCCTCCTTGGATCCTTTCTGTTGGGGGTTCTGTGTATTTCCGTGGTCTGTTCGATTTTTTCCTCCCCCAGTTTGGGGAAGTTTTCAGCAATTATTTCTTCTAAGATACTTTCCATCTCTTTTCCTCTCTCTTCTTCTTCTGGAACCCCTATAATACGGATATTGTTCCTTTTAGATTGGTCACACAATTTTCTTAACATTGTTTCATTCCTGGAGATCCTTTTATCTCTCTCTCTGTCAGCTTCTATGCGTTCCTGTTCTCTGGATTCAATTCCATCAATGGCCTCTTGCATCTTATCCATTCTGCTTATAAACCCTTCCAGAGTTTGTTTCATTTCTGCAATCTCCTTTCTGGCATGTGTGATCTCCCTCCGGACTTCATTCCATTTCTCTTGCATATTTCTCTGCATCTCTGTCAGCGTGTTTATGATTCTCATTTTGAATTCTTTGTCAGGAAGACTGGTTAGGTCTGTCTCCTTCTCTGGTGTTGTCTCTGTGATCTTTGCCTGTAGCTCTGCCTTTTCATGGTGATAGGAATAGTTTGCAGAGCTGGAACAAATGACGGCTGGAAGAACCTCCCTTCTTGTTCGTTTGTGGCCTTCCTCTCCTGGGAGAAAAGCAACCTCTAGTGGCTTGTGCTGGGCAGCTGCGTGCAGACAGGGTTTCTGCTTCCTGCCTGGCTGCTATGGAGTTTATCTCCACTGTTACTGTGGGCATGGCCTGGTTCGGGCCCCTGCCCCAAACTGGTGAAGTGGCATTGGAGAGCGAGCAGAATGGAGACTATTTATCTCTGTAAGGTGCCTCCCTATTCCCTGAAGCCCAGGGGTTAGACTGCCCTGCGATCCCCAGATTCCTTACCTCTGGATATAGTGTCCCGCCCTGCCCCTTTAAGACTTCCAAAAAGCACCCGCTGAAACAAAACAACGACCACAAAAAAAAATTTAATTAAAAATAAAAGTGGCCACTCGTTTTTCTTTATTCTCCGGTGCCAGCCTCAGGCATCTGCTCACCGGTCTTGCAGCCCTCTTTCCCTAGCATTGGGGTCCCTATCTCTTTTAGACTTCCAAAAAGCGCTAGCCAAAACAAAACAGAAAAAAACAAAATCTGGCTCACTTTTCTTATGTCCTCTGGGGCCCGTCCTCCGGTGCCCGCTCACTATTGCTGCCTTGTTTTCCTAGTATCCAGGGCCCTGCACACTGGCCCGGATGGCTGGGGCTGTGTGTTCGGTAGTCCTGTGCTCCATCTCCCTCCCGCTCTGCCTATTCTCCTCCTGCCGTGAGTTGGGGGGATGGGCGCTTGGCTCCCACCGCGCTGTGGCTTGTATCTTACCCCATTCATGAGGCGCTGCGTTCTCTCTGCTGCGGATGTGGTCTTGATATTGTCCTGTGTCCTCTTGTCTTCATTCTAGGAGGGGTGCCCTTTGTTATATTTTCATAGATATTTGTGGTTTTGGGAGGAGATTTCCACTGTTCTACTCACGACGCCATCTTCCAACCCTCTCCAATGTGCCATGATTTAGATTAACCTCATGCTAGTAACATGATTTGAGTAAATCCGATTTGTACTCTATTAACTACAGGTTTTAAAGAATTGTGTAAAAAAAAAACTTTCTGACATTCAAAAGTTTTTGAGTGTACTGATGAATCTGAAATAAGAGGTTAAATTATTTTTGTCACATTTAAGCAGAGTAGGGGAGTGATAATCTAAAATCTATGATTTATTAATAGTTAATACCTCTTTTCAGAGATAATAACATACAGTATGATGTGAAATAGTTTAAAATAGAAATTTAAAAATCACAACCTATTAAGATATACATTCTTATATTTTGTCCTGAAGCATTGCCCAATAAAAGAGGAAGATCTGTTTTCTTATATTCACTTCACTTATCAGGCATCTATTTTTAAATATATATATTAGAGTTCATACTATGAAAGTTAAAAATACAATACTTTAAAAACTCACTATTAAGTCTCTAGATAGCCTTGCTGAATTTCTTATTTTCAAAGATACTGTCTCTGAAGTGCTTATAAATGCACACCTGCAAATTGCACATTCTGGACAATCAACCTTCTGTAACTATAACAACAATGATCAGATAATATGTCTTTTGAGAAGGCACAGACACACAAAGTGTATTCAAGATAAATTTGCCCCATTTCAGAAGACAATACATTTTTATTTCATTTAGGAAAAGGGATGATAAATTCACTTTGCTTGTAGTGCCAACTGCCTATGAAAAGAAAATTTCTGAATTATATAGATATCAGCATAACTGACACTTTTCCTAATGGCACATTTACTGAAACACTACAATTTTAAGAATAAAGCAAGCTAAACAGCTGTTGAAAAGGAAAAGAAAAAAAGCTTACTTCACCTGTACTTGCTTGTGTTCCAGTGAGAACCAGTGTGAGAGACATTCATAAGCTCCTGATAAAATCTACAACTGGCAGAGCCCACAAGAGCCTTTCTTCAGAGCTCACTAGGGAACTCCCGGTTCTACAATGGGATGGTCATGGGCTCAAAAACCATCTCAGACAGAGACAGGGATGTGCTCCATCCACCCAGTGCCCCAGGAGCAGTGAGGAGGGCCCACAGCAGACACACTGGAAGGCTGTCCCACAACCCATGCTCTCTCGTGACACTTCACTGACAGAACAGTACAAGGAGCAAGAAAAGCATGAGGCCCGAATGAACAGTCTCAGCCACAGGTTCTCAGTGAGCCACAGCAAATCTTGTTTCCCACAGAATTTTTTAAAGACATTCTTTCTAAGACTATGAGTTGCTGCAGCTGTGGAAAATGACCACAGGCTCCTTCTAAAAATGTCTTTTAAGCCTGAGGGTAGCCCCTGGGCAGTTTCCTCATTTAGTGGATAAGGATCATTAATGCTATATTCCATTTTAGGGAATCTGAGTATAGAAGGAAAACATAGTTGGCTGTTCTAATCCTGGTAGGATATGTGCAATGCAGTTGTCTGAAACAGCTTCATTCAGCAATTTTTATGCGAAATACAAAAAAAGAATATGCTGCTGAGGATTTTAAATTCCCAATTCAAACCCTACAGGTAGAAGAAGGAAGAGCAAGCAGGTGTGTCTACAAGCACCAACCGAAATTGCATGGGAAAAGCTTTCTTCTGCTCAACAGGAAAAGAAACCAGTAATAAAATTTTAAGAAATATCAGAGGAGTAAGTGGAAAGAACAAAATTAATTAAGAATGATAATCTCTTGGCTATTGACATTTACGTCCTTCTTAAACCACAGTAATTTAGTAAAATAGGATTATTTGCCCTCCTCTCACTGCTCACACAACTGAAGAGCTCTGTAGAGAACAGTATTTACATGTCTAAAACAATACAAATATAACATGTATTGTATTTTTACTTTAAAATAGTTATTAGTTACAGAAGAGAATGAGAATTAAAAACTAACAATTTTCCGTGTATAAATCAAATGGGTGAGATGAGAGAAGTTCTAAGAATGCAAATTTGTTATTTATTTAAGAAAGAAGTAAATACTGTCCTAATTTAAAATCAAGGATTATAGACACTAGTATGAGGGACAGGGTGATCATAAAACTGCAAGCAGAAACTCATAAAAAGATACATCTTGGGGACTTGGGAGAGGTCACATGAAAATAGGGGCAGAGGAAAACTTACTCATAACCTTTGACACTCCTGTAAACAGGCTTTACTGTCTGAACATTGGCATTAACATTGCCCTAGAATCTTAAGCGTTCTGTTTCCTTTTCATTAACTTTGCTGCATAAAGCTAAGAATGAGAGAAAACTTTTAATGGAAAGAAAATCACCAGTTTGGATTACATAAGATAAATGGCTGGAAGCACAACAGGGGTGGCCTTTCAATACTCACAGCACAAGGCATTGTTTTTAAGAAAGACATGCCCCAGGGCCTCATCACTCTAGAACACTGTGGCAGACAACAAAGTAAAGTGAAAATGGAAGACTAAACATTCGGACAGAAGGTAAGAGAAGTGAAGACCTCCTTGATTAGGTAAGTGATGTTTTAGACAGAATAATACTGATTTTTAAATTCAGATCAAATTTCCTAAGAAAATATTAACTGCAGGATATGCGAGCTTCTAATTGAGGCAATTTCACAAACAGGTTTCATCATAAAAACCAGAAGGTTCAGTAAGATTGCTTTGGAGACACTTGGCTCTGACTGCTATTAGAACAAGTGTGCAAATGCTGGATGAGGTGAGACCCAAAAGAACTGGTTACACACACTCAGCTGAAAACACCTGTAGCTATTGCCCCTTCACATAACAATTTTTGTTGAGTACATTCTGTGTTCCTAGCATCACAACAGGTGACAGACCCTAGAGTAAAGACACCACAGAGCCAGCTGAGGACAAGCACAAGGCACTCAGAGCCTAGCTGAAGGCAAATACACGAAAAAAAACACACCAAGATAATAAATGTCCTAAGAGTAATAAGGTTTTCTGGGCACGGGGGAGAGAGAAATAATGAGAGTCCTGGTCAATTAGAGGAAGATCAACAACAAGGCCTGCTCAAATTGGGTTTTGAGACAGAAAAAGTACCGACTTATTCAGGAGGCAAAAAGACAGGATTTGGCAACCAACTGGGTAATGAGGTGAGGCAAATGGGGTGGGGCTACTTGCAGGGCTTCACTCTGTAGATGTAGCCATTAACCCTATATTAATAATGTCTACATTTTAAAGACAGAGCAAAATCTCCTGTGAACAACAATGAAATTTGGAACTTTAGCTTCCCTTTTTGTCTCTGAAGAGTTCTATTAGCACATAACTGCTGCACCCAGTTGGGCTTCAACATAGGTCAAAATTTCTGTCCATCACTACATTCTTTTCCATTCTGCCTAAATATATGCTTAATTTTCATGAAGGATAGTTTGGGAACAGCCAAGCCTGTGTTTCTCAAGTGTGATCACTGAGGAGCCCCAGGAGGTAGCAGGAAATGTGAAAGGACTGTCTACAGCAGGGGTCAGCAATGGAGGAGCCTGTGAGCAAGTGTGCTGTTGTCATTTCTAAAGGGTTAGAAACCAAAACAAAACAACCAAACAGAATATGCAGGAGAGAACTATGTGGCACACAATGTCTAAAGTATTCACCAAATATCCCAACTCATGATATAGGGGATTTGAGGATATACTTTGAAGTATTCCTTGCTAATGTAAAATTTCTTAAATCTTAAATTTCTTAAATTGAATATGGCATTTTAATCTTAAAAATTCAGGGAAATCAGTCAAGGCATCCTGCCTCACAATATATCAGTGTTTGTCTTGCTACTAAAACTTGTTATGTTTCACAATGTATTGAAAATCCTCAAGTCAAATGGATGCTCTGGGCAGAGAGCTATCTTTATTCTGTGACTTTGGGAGGTACTAGGCCCTGAGAAAAACAGTTATGGTTTTGCCGGCAACACAGATAATAATCATCTTAACTTCTCCTAGTTTCCATTTCACCAAGTGACTATTTCTTGACCTTGAACACATCCGGGGCCACCAACATAACCCATCATAGCCTGACAACAGTATGCCCCAAAGTATTTTTTTGACAGATTACTAAAACAAACAGTGAAATAGCCTAATATGAAAATGTACTTTCTAAAATAACATTCAATTTAACAAACTCTTTGGAATAGCTTGCCAGTTGCAAATTAATATGGCTAGTAACAAACAAAATAGCCTATAGCAGATAAATGATTACATTAACAATAATAATCCTTTAAAGGAATGACCTGTATCTAAAATTAAGTTACCTGTATTTGGAAACTATTTTTTTTAGACAACAAAGGAGGGCAAAAAATGGTAAATACAGAATGATCCAAAAAAAAAGATGTTTTGGGGGACTCAATAATATGGGTGATTGTAGTAAACACACTGTTTTTCAGGTGAAACCTTCATAAGAGAGTATATCAGTAATATCTTAATATTTAAAAAAACACAAAGACCAAATGTTTGCTGACTTCCTTGAAAGATAAAACTGATTACACCCACTCTTCTTTATCATTCTCATTTTTCTAATATTCACTGCTTTCATATTCATTTTAGGGCTGGGAAAAAGAAATAATGACAAAAAGACCACTGAGTAACCAGTTCAGTTTGAAAACTTTAAATAACCCTTTCTAACAACTTCCTGTGAGACCGTTATCTAAACAGCATTTCATATATTTATGTGTGGGTATGTGTGTGTGCCACACATACATATGAATAACTCTATTGAATAATATATGTGTGAATCAGGGATTTGAAAATCTGCTAATTAAGAGAGTTGGTCCCTCATGCTTCAAAAGACAAACCCAAATACACTAAATATATCCCTCACAATGATAATCCCAAAAGTCTTACATAAACACTTCACTTGGGAATAACACAGCTTCATAAAACGTAGGAGATTTTGTGGTGCAATTCTGAGCCTCCACCAGTGGTAACAAGATGCTAATACATCTTGTCTCCATTCATGGAAAAGAAAAGGAGAAGAGATGCCACAATGAACCACTGCTGGGTAATGAACCTTTCTGCTCCTCCTCAAGACCAGCTGCAACCATCTCCAGTCTACTTCAGGCTCCAATTAACAAAGTAAAATGGGGAAATGTTGTCACACTTGGCCCCAAATCATTACTTACACAAGGAAACTTTTATATAAACTTATTGGGCTACCAATATAACTAATGCTTGGGTACACACTTAATACTCCACAAGTATCATCTAAAATTACAAAAATTCAAAATTTTTAAAAGATAAATAATCTTTTAAGTTGCTTCATGGAAAATGGCCAAAAGATTATTCTTCTATAAAAACAGTCTTCTTTCTCTCAACTGAGCCTTCCTTTCTTTATAATCAAACAAGACTTACGTGAAAAAATTCTGGAACTGTGTTTTACAATGTGAATAAACTTAACATTACTAAAATGTACAATTAAAAGCAGTTAAGATAGTAAATTCTGTAATATTTTTTTACCACAAGAAAAATTTTTAATGAAAAACAAAATTAAAAAAACATTTAATGAAATCCACATCATTTCTTCCCTGAAAAGGTATGACAAGGAAAGAAAGGGGAGAAAATATTCTCCTTTTGTGTAGTAGATGTGTGTGTTTTCATTTCTGGTGCATTCCACACATACGAGTTCCACAGAGATACAACAAAGTTTAAAAACCTTGAACATGAGGACTTGAGCTTCCTAAAGTCCGAATCAGACACTAAAGCTCCTCAGAGAAGACTAGGTGTTGGGACACCATTTCAAGAGAGAAATCTAGCTCACGGTGGGTCACCAGAGGGAAATAGCAAGATCAACCAGTCTGTGCCAATCCGGTTCTTAACTACAAACAACAGAAATGAACACTGGCAACTTAAAAGGGAAAGGAAACCGTGGCGGTACAGTAGGAGGTCACAGAATTCACACTAAAGGCAGAGGACCAGTTTACTTAGAAGGAATTTCCATGACTGTACCCAAGAACACACCTTGCCTTACCCCAGGATCAGCCCATCACCCCTGTGCACTTACTACCACCTCCAACTGGTCCTGTGTTTCTGTGCTGTTCCCTCAGTGTTCAGATTCTGGGGTGGGCAGAACCGAATGGGCATAAAAGGGAGCTTCTTTTCAGTGCAGAATTCCTCACAATAGACAGCATATTCAAATGCTGAGGACAGAGAGAAGGCAATTTTCCACAGTGGATACCAAGGAGCTTAGTAGCCATTTATGACTGCAGGTCTAGCTCATTCGTTTAAAATAAGTAAGTTTCCAGCGAGTTCCAGGAAACAGAATCTTCATGCAAGTGGATCCTGCCACTTGCGATGCGGTAGGTTTACACACATTATCACCAGATAAGACTAGTCATAGACCATCATGGTTTAAGCAAGCTGCACAAAAGCAGGTGGAATGAATGAGGCCATGGTTAGTTGCCCTCTAAGCCTTTTGCTTATATCTGTCAAACCTGCTTGACCTTGATCAGAGCAGACACTGTCTTCCAAACTCATGCCAGAACAGAGTAAGGACATAGTGTACACCCCAGCATTATGGGGCTAACAATACCCAAGCAGAAAATATGCCATTTATCTGACACAGATTGGTCAATATGAAAGCCTGTAACCAGCTTCCAGTCTATCTGAACAAACTCCCACAGATACTGTAGGGCAAAGCTGCACAAAGATTTAGAAAGTCACAAAGAGGAGAAAGTAAGGACAGAGAACTTTCATAACATTACATTCTCTTTTCATTCAATACATTTCTCTACTCAAAATCCTTTGAAATTCCTCTGTTCAAAGGGCTTCTACATTTATGATGATAGAGCAGAGATGTCTCTACCACCTTTATTTTCTTGAAAAGTCAAGAGAACAAGCCTTTAGAAAAAACTGAAATCCATTTTTTAAAGCAAATGTAGGAGACATCTAGATACACAACAACATATGCAAAATGTATGTTCAAATGGTGATGAATGTGAGACACAGAGGATGGCCAAACCTCAGTGTCTGAGGAGGCAGCATCAACATAAACAGGCTGCAGGACCACCTGTGAAGGTGGCTTGTGGGCAAAGGCAGTAACAGGAGACCATTTGAAAGCCTGTGAAAGGAGCAGTAAGACTCCAAGTCTACTCCACTTTCCCCTTTTTTGTAGAGCAACAATGTCGTAACACCGGCAGTGAAGAAAATAGGGGTGAAAACCAGGTTAGAAAGTATACATGTGCATGTCAGAGCACGAGATCCTCCAGGCCTACAGGAACTCTATCCACACAGGTCAAGAACTCCAGTATCTGGACTGATATTCCCAAAACAAGAGATCAAGGGGCCATCCTATGGGAAAATTAACCCATCTACTGAAAAGACTTACAGATAAACTATTAGTATCTGCAATGAGAATGCCACCTGGGGACCCAGTCACCCTACAAAGTCTGGCAGAAAACAAGCCCACAGACATATAGGCGCACGTGCCACAAATGGGCACACTCCATTTTTTGATAGATCTCCAGTGCCTCACCTCTTAAATAAGCGAAAGAGAAGGATCAACAGACATCTGAGTATGCCCACAATAATTAGGAGAAAAGACCAAAATAACGTGAAAAAAAGTATAATAGTGGAAACAGACAATACTGGTAAAAGAAGAAAACTTCAAAGAAATCATATTTAATAACTCCATTGAGCTAAGATGCTGCATTCATCACATAAGAGCCTATTATTAAAAAGAAAAAAATGAGGAAGAATGGAAAAGAAACAAAAAAATCAAGAGAAGGATTCAGAGGTTAAAGAAATCTCACGGAAAGGAGAATAAAAATTTAGAGAAAGGGACAATACAAAAAAAAAGTTAAGAACACTGGAAAGTCAATGTTGAAAAGTTTTATACCAAAATTAATATGCAGTCAAAAAAAAGGGAAAAAGGAGAAAATCTTCAAAGGAAATACTATAAGAACATATTAAATAACTCAAAAACATAATTCTTAGGTTATAAGGACCCACTGAGCACTCAACTCAATGAAGGAAAAATAGTTTACATTGTGGTTAATTCACCAACAATTTCTCGGAAAAACATGAGTAAGATACCTAAAAAACTAGCACAGAAGAAAATGACAAAAACATGCAAAATATCAAGGAAAACGACCTCAGACTTGTCCACTGCAGCACTGGAGAGCAGATGATAATAAATCTGGGTGGCCAGAAAGATTTCCCACCTAGGGTTCTGAACCCAGCAGAACTACAAGGCAGCCTGAGACCACTTTCATGCCTGCAAAGTCTGAGGAAGTTGTCGAAAAGGGCTGGATTTTGTTTGAAGCCTCCTAGCTGTATTTGATAGCCTCACTCCATCACATTACCCTAACCCTAACACTAACCCATTCCCATACCCTAACCCGTTCATGTACTCTATCCGTAGTTCTAACCACTTCTCTTCCTATTGTCTTATTTCAAACAAAACCCCTATGACAAACCCTACTCTTCACTCTGTTCCAATCCACCATTTATTAAATATTAGGCAGTATTATTTTAATCCTAAATATCTAAATTCTTAAATCCCCACGCTCTGAACCCTTAAATTCCAAATGTAAGGTTCTAAATTAACTAAGGGACGTTACAAGAAAGAAGAACATTACACAAACATGTTTTCCTTGTATACATTAGCAATGAATAATCAAAAAAGGAATTTTTAAATTCTGTACTAAATAATGTCAACATTAATAATATACATGGGAGCAGACTTAATTTAAGTGCAAGTATTATGCATTTAAAATTATAAACATTGATAATAGGAAAAATAAAGAAAAGCAAAATAAATGTAAGGTCCTGCTGTGGTGATGGCAGACTTAATGTCTCTAAGATGGCAATGGCCCAAATGCACCCTACAGAATCAATGTGGTTCCTATGAAAATTCCCAAAGCTTTTTAGGAAGAATTGCTCCTGCTGATCCTGTCACATATTAAATTGCAAGGGACCACAATGAGCCCTTGAGCAGAATCTTGAAAAAGAAAATCAAAGCTGGAGGCACAGGCTTCCCAAAATCTAATCTTAGTACAAAGTGAGCAGTAAATGAAACACTGTGACACTGTCATAAAGATACACAGCTGACCCTTGGACAGTACTAATGTGAACTCCACAGGTCCACTTAAACTGATTTTTCCCCGCAAATATGTTGGGAAAATGTTAAGTCAACAATTTGAAACGTTACCTTTTCTCTAGCTTCTTTACTGTAAGAATATAGCACATAGTAGGTATAATGTACAAAATATTGTTAATCGAGTGTTTATATTATTGGTAAGGCTTCCAGTCAAAATAGGCAATCAGTTTTAGGATAACTAAGGTTTGGCAGAGTCACATGTTTTATGTAGATTGTTATTCTGTGGGAGAGTCAGCACCACTAGCCCCCATGTTGTTCAAGGGACGACTGTATATAAAGATCAACATACCTGAATGGAAATATCCAGTTGATTTCTGACAAGGGTGGACAACATTAACTTATGGAGAGAAAGTGTCTTTCCAGTAAATGGTTCTTGGCAACCTCCTGTCTACATGCAGAAGAATGAAAATGAATCCTAACTTATATCACATACAAAAATTAACTCAAAATACATAACGGCTTATATGTAATAGGTAAAACATGGGGATAAGTCTTCATGACCTTTGATTTAGCTATGGTTTCTCAGATCTGAAACCAAAGTACAAGCAACAAGAGAAAGAATAAATTAATTTCCTCCAAATTAAAATCTTTTCTGCATCAAAAGATTCCAACCAAGAAGTGAAAATGTCACGGAATAGAGGAAAATATCTGCACACTGTACATCTGACAAGAGCCTGTTATCCAGAATACACCATGAACTTGTACAGTGCAACAAGGCACCATCCCAACTTTTTAAATGGATGAGAGACTCCAAGACATACAAATGCTCCAACAAGCACATGGAAAGGTGTCCCATAGAATTCCCTGCACACACATGGGAATGGCTATATTCAGGAAAACTGAAAATCACACATTGCCAAGGATGCAGAAGAACTGGAGCCCCTAACCTTTGCTTGTGGAAATGTAAAACGTGCAGCCTGTGTACTACACCTTGGTGTTTCCTCATAAAGATAAAATACAATTACTTAATTGTGGTTCTACATCCACTCCTAGATAATACTTCAAAGAAATGACTATGATGTTCAAACAGAAACTGGCCCACGAGTTCTTGGCAGCATTGATCAGCACAGCAAAAAGTCAGAAACAACTCAAATGCCCATCAAGGGGTGAATGGATGGATAAAAATGGGTTGATCCATAAACTGTATTTTTCTGCCATATAGAGTAAGGAAAATGGTCCACAGCCTCCTGGAAAACGGTGTGGAGACTGGGGAAGGTGTCCCCAGAAACTTGAAGATACAGTTAATATATGAGCAGCAATTCCATTTCAGGGCATCTGCCTAAACAACAGGGCATCTGCCAAAAGCAGGGACTTAGATATTTGGACACCTATGCTCACAACTGCATGACTCACAATGGTTAAAACGTGGAGAAGACCCATGTGTCCACAGACAAATGGATGAACAAAGTGTCCTCTCCACACAGTGGAGTGAACAAGGGCATCCTGGCACCTGCTGCATGGATGAATCCTAAAGCCAATTTTCTCAGTGAAATGTGCCAGTCACAGAAGGATGAATACTATGTGATCCCACTTACGTGAGATCTGGTGGAGCCCATCTGAGCTAAAGTCCCTGGAAGAGTTCCAGAAAAAGGAAATGTGATCAGAATAGAAAGACATTTGCACACAGCTGGGGTAGATGGAAACAGCTGTGCTGGGTCTGTGCACTGGATTATCATGTGGAGACCCTAATACTTCCCTCATTTAGGGTCAGGTGGTGGCTTCCTATAAACTTGTCCCTATTTAGGGTAGAGGCCAAGAGAATTTTGTGTGAAGTGGCAGGTGTGGTAAAGTGGGACCATGGGACATTTAGTGTAAAGAGTGTTTGTACTGACACTGCAAGTTTTCTGTGTGCTTGAAATTGCTGGAAAGAAAATTAATTTTTAGAACAACCACGTCGGTCCTGCACCAGAAAAGCAGAGCAGACATCACACCCTGTCACAGAGGCCAAGCCCTCCCCACTCGGTTCACCCGAAGTGGACCACTACTTAGCCTGCGGGAGACACTACAAGGCACGTGGTAAAATTCCCTTGCAGACACGGGGCTTGGGTGTTGGGACGACCTGGAGTGGAACACTGGGATTTTTAAATTCCAGTTTCCACACTGCTCCACCAAAAACCTGTTACAGCTAAAAATAAAATCAATAATCTAGCAGGATACAAAATCAACATACAGAAGTTGTTTACTTCTGTTCACCAATAACCAACCGTCAGGAAGAGACATTAAGAAAACAATGCCCTTTACAACTGCATCGTAAAGAATGAAGTACCTAAGTAGAAGCCTAACCAATGAGGCGGGAGGCTTGAAGCTTGAGGCCTAAACACTGTGGACACTGCAGACCAGGATGGGGCGGGGGTGGGTTAGGTTTTTACAAGTCCTGTCGACCAACAGGAACCTTCAGACTCCGTGGGACCCCCCCATCGAAATTCCACCACACTTCACAAAGAAGCAAACACCCAACAGGCTGGATAGAACCACACAGGACCCCATCCCCACAGCCGACATGAGAAAGCAGAGCCCGGGCATCGTGCCGTGACCTCCCACTACACTGTGGACCTGTAGCAACGGAGACCCCATGTTTCGCCCAAGCAGAAGCGGGAGTCTAAACAGAACACCAAGTGCCCTTCATCCCCCAACCTGCTCGGCATGAAGAACCGGCTCACTTGGCCCCGGTTGCAGGCAGTGGGTGTTGGCCACCCTCAGGGAGCCAGGCTGGTTCAGCACCATGCTGTGCCCAGGGGGGCCTCCCAGGTGGACCCCACCTCGGGGACCCTTCGCAAGAAACCACCCTGTGTGCTGGGCGCTCAGCAAAGGCTGAAGCACAGGTAAGCGAGCCGCTTAAGTAGCCAACTCCCCTCCGCCCCCATTCTCATTTCAGAGCCTTGTTAGGAAGGATGCCTGCAGCCTGGAAGGTGTCCTGCAGGTGTGGACAATCCACCCACTGCAAGGGGCCCGAGGCACGCAGCGTGGAGACACAGGCTACCGGGGAAGCGCTGGACACCACATACCGGCCCCAGCCCTGTCTCAGCACGGGCCCGAACTCTCCCTGAGTGCCGTCCGCCACACCCTGAACTCAGCTGCACCCGTCGTGGCCCAGACTCCACAAATACTCAGTTAACCATCGCAGGCCTTCCTCTCCCGGCCCCTGAAGAGGAGCGCTCAGTAGAATATGCACGGATAGCTTCTCCTTACCTTTCCGTACTGCAGCTCCTCAGGAAACCGAGGTGCCCCTGTGGACGCGGCCCGCGGTGTCACGGAGCTGCAGGGGATCCGGAGCAATACCGGCACCGGTCAGAGCCGGGAGAAAAGGCCTGCGTCCTGACAGCGCATGAGCCGTGCTGATCCACAAAGAAGGCAGAGGCGCCACTTGCGGGTCACGGTGAGCATTGCAGGATGCGTGCTTACAGCTCAGTGAAGGTGGTGCCCCCTTGTGGCTAAACTGATGAACCACAAATCTTTGGAAATTCATGCCACAATGGGCACAAATTTCTTGTGTCTTCTCCACTTTAAGAGTGAAATGAATGAAATGAAGTAGGCAAAGGCTTTACAAGTTACATCAAAATTAACTCGAAATTCCCCATAGGCATGTTCCTTAGAAAACTAAAAATAGAAATACCATTTGACCCGGTAATTCCACTCTTAGGAATTTACCCAAAGAATATAGTTTCTCAGATTCCAAAAGACATATGCACCACTATATTTGTTGCAGCACTTTTTACAAGAGCCAAGATATTGAAGCAACCTAAGTGTCCATCAGGAGATCAATGAATAAAGAAGGTGTGGTACATAAACACAATGGAATACTTCTTAGTCATAGGAAAAAACATATCCTACCATAGGCAACAACATAGTTGGAGCTAGAAGATATTATGCTCAGTGAAATAAGGAAGGTGTAGAAAGACAAATGCCAAATGATTTCCCTCATTTGTGGAGTATAACAGCAAAGTAAAAATGAAGGACCAAAACAGCAGCGGACTCACAGACTCCAAGAAGGGACTAGCAGTTACCAAAGGGGAGGGGTGTGGGAGGGCAGGTGAAAATGGAGGGAGAAGGGTATTGAGGGGTATTATGATTGGCACACATGGTGTGGGGGACCACAGAGAAGACAGTGTAGAACAGAGAAGACAAGAAGTGACTCTGTGGCATCTTACTACACTGATGGACAGTGACTGCAATGAGGCATGGACGGGACTTGATAATATGGGCGGATGTAGTGACCGCAGTGTTCTTTCATGTGAAAGCTTCATAAGAGTGTATGTCAATAATACTTTAATTAAAAATAATTTTTAGTGGTACACTCATAAAAAAATTTTTCATAGTCAAATTTTAGATGCAAAATTATAAAATTTGTAGGTAAAGCAAGAAAATCTACACAACCTTGATGAACCCAACACCAAAGGCCTATCCACAAAAGAAAAATAATCACATGTGCTTTATAGAGTTATAATTTCTACTCTAAAAGACCTTGCTCAGAGAACCCAAACACAAGACACAAACTAAAAGATAATATTTGCAAAATACATTTATGATAAAGGATTTGTACTCAAGATATACAAAGATACATAAAACAAAAATGAGCCATTAAAAATATTTTACAATTAAAAAAGGTCTCACCATGACATTCAAGAATTGCATCACCAGTATTTATACAACTGCTTTGAAAAACTATGTCCCAACAAAAGCCACCATGCAGTTTTACATAATAGCTCTATTCATAAAGGCTAAAAACTTAAAGAAATCAGGATGTGTTTTAGCAGATGAATGCTTTGGCAAATTGGGGTACATCCATTACATTTCACTATAATTTGTACAGTGAAACGTACAGTGATTTGCCCAGTGAAGCTGGTGCCTTGATCACTGGTGCTCACAGGTGTACCCCAAATGAGAAATGGTTTCTAACAGCTTCTTTGTAATTATGAAGGCTTCGGCCTTGGGCCAGGAGAAGGCTTAATTCTTCCCTGTGGGGTTGGAACACATCACCCTCCCAGTACACGACATGGATGTGTTTGCCAACCTGGAAGCTCTCCAAAATCCATATTTTGAAACACTTGTATGATGTATTATTAACTCCATTTTTTTCTCCTCCCCTTTCTCTGGAGAATGGAGGGTTGAGGCTGAAAATTCCAACTTTCTAATCATGGCATGGGCTTTCTGCCTGTCAGACACCTGAGCAGAACCCACCCAGAACCACAAACTTAGTATAAAAGAATCTCTTACCCAGGAGATTCCCAAGGATTTAGGAGCCCAGGATCAGGAATGAGGCAAAGACCAGAATATGTTTTCTGTTGTATTTCTGTGTTCACAGTGGCACATCCCAGGAAGAGAGTCAGGAAGTTCTGCTTCTGCTATCCTTGGATAAGGAGGATTTACAACAAAAACTGTTTACTTCTTTAAAATGTTATAATGTTTTACCCCAACGTGTATGGATTAGATTCCAACTAAAAGGCTATATGGGTGTAGTGACAAGTATTAGCTTCCACAGCTCTTTTAGGGTCTGACCGAGGCAGTTTCTATGACTGTCCATTCGCAGGTCTGGGTGGAGAGTGTAGGCCCCTCCCTTGTAGTGGTAGAAAGAGCCCTGGGCTCAGAGAAAAAGCCTATCTTACAAAAGAAGTGGGACTTTTGTCTAAAGTTGCCATAGGAACACAAGTTAAATTTGAATTTCACAGTACAAATAATTTTTTGGACATACTTATATTAACATAATTCTTGCTATCATCTGAACTATATCCTGTGTTTTTACCCCAAGACTGGCAACCCTATCTTAGGCCAGTCATCTAAATGCTTGGAGCTTCAATTTACTCATCTGAGAGATAGAATAATGCCCACTGTAGAGTGCTGTGCTTAGTATCAACTGGGAACACTGCAAGGGCTGGGGGAGTTGTTCTTGACCCTCTTAGGGTTGCTGGGTCTGAAAATGAAACTGACAAAGATTAACCAGAGAAAAGCACACCCATTTATTAATAGGTTTTATGTGATATGGGAGACTTCACAAGGAAGTGAAGACCCAGAGAAGCAGTTGGCCCTGAGCAGTTTGTGCTGGGTTTGATAAGGAGTGGACATTTGTGGAGAAATATGACAGGTTCAGGAGTATGAGATA